>NC_092054.1:69169672-69275570 GCF_003086295.3 Arachis hypogaea | reverse complement strand
CCTAAACCTACACCATAAACCCTAAACCCTAAACATTAAACCCTAAACCCGAACCATAAACCCTAAATCCTAAACCTACACCATAAACCCTAAACCCTAAACACTAAACCTTAAACCACAAACCCTAAAGCCCAAACACTAAACACTAAAGCCTAAACTCTAAAGCCTAAACCCAAAACCATTATCACCAAATCATAAAGCCTAAACCATAAACCCTAAAGCCTAAACCCTAAACCACAAACACTAAACCCTAAACCCTAAACTATAAACCATGAACCTTAAACCCTACACCCTAAAACCTAAACCATAAACCCTAAACCATAAAGCATATACGCTAAGGACTAAACCACAAACCCTAAATCCTAAACCCTAAACCATAAACCCTCAACCCCAAATCATAAACCATAAACACTACACCCTAAACCCTAAAGAAAAAACCCTAAAGCATAACCCTAAACCCTAACCATAAACCCTTTACACCAAACCATAAACCCTAAATCCTACACACAAAAACCCTAAACCATAAACCACAAACCCTAAAACCCAAACACTAAACCCTAAACCCTAAACCATAAAACCCAAACCCTAAAGCCTAAAGCCTAAACCATAAAGCCTAAACCCTAAACCCTAAACGTTAAACCCTAAACCACAAACACGCCTAAACCCTAAACTATAAACCCTAAATTTTAACCCATAAACCCTCAACCCCAAACCATAAACCCTAAGCCCTACACCCTAAAGCCTAAACCCTAAACCCTAAACCCCAAACCCTAAAGCCTAAAGCATAAACCCTAAAGCTTAAACCCTAAACCAAAAATACTAAAGCCTAAACTCTAAACTATAAACCCTAAACCTTAAACCATAAACCCTCAACCGCAAACCAAAAAGCCTAAATCCTAAACCATAAACCCTCAACCCCAAACCATAAACCCTAAGCCTTACACCCTAAATCACAAACCCTAAAGCCTAAACCCTAAACAATAAACCCTCAACCCCAAACCATAAACCCAAAACCCTACTCCCTAAACCATAAAACAAAAACCCTAAAGCCTAAACTCTAAACTATAAACACTAAACCCTAAACCCTAAACCATAAACCCCAAACCACAAACACTAAATCCTAAACTCTACACCCCAAACCATAAACCCTTAACCCTTAACCCCAAACCATACAGCCTAAAACCTAAACCATAAACCCTAAACCCTAAACCTTAAACCATAATCCCTCAACCCCAAACCAAAAACTGTAAACCCTAAACCCTACACCCTAAACCCTAAACCATAAACCCTAAATCCTAAACCCTAAATAATAAACCCTCAACACCCAATCATAAACCCTAAATCCTAAACCACAAACCCTAAAGCATAAACCCTAACCTATAAATACTAAACCCTAAACTATAAACCTTAAACCCCAAACCATAAAACCTAAACCCTAAACCTTACACCCTAAACCACAAACCATAAAGCTTATACCCTAAAACCTATACCCTCAACACCAAACCATAAACCCTAGACCTTAATCTCCTAAACTCTAAACTACAAACCCTAAAGCCTAAACCCTAAACCAGTAACACGCCTAAACCCTAAACTATAAACCCTCAACCCAAACCATAAATCCTAAACCCTACACCCTAAACCACAAACCCTATAGCCTAAACCCTAAACCGTAAACCCTCAACCCCAAACCATAAATCCTAAAACCTAAACCCTAAACCCAAAACCCCAAACACTAACGCCTAAAATATAAACCCTAAACCATAAATCCTAAACAACAAACACACCTAAACCCTAAACTATAAACCCTAAACCTTAAACCATAAATTCTCAACCCCGAACCATAAACCATAAACCCTAAACCCTACACACTAAACCCTAAACCACAAACCCTAAAGCATAAACCCTAAACCATAAACCCTCAAACCCGAACCATAAACCCTAAATCCTAAACCTACACCATAAACCCTAAACCCTAAACATTAAACCCTAAACCACAAACCCTAAAGCCCAAACACTAAACACTAAAGCCTAAACCCTAAAGCCTAAACCCAAAACCATTAACCCCAAATCATAAAGCCTAAACCTTAAAACCTAAAGCCTAAACCGTAAACCACAAACACTAAACCATAAACCCTAAACTATAAACCATAAACTCTAAACCCTACACCCTAAAATCTAAACCCTAAACCCTAAACCATAAACCATATACGCTAAGGACTAAACCACAAACCCTAAAGCCTAAAGCCTAAACCATAAACCCTCAACCCCAAATCATAAACCCTAAACACTACACCATAAATCCTAAAGCATAAACCTTAAAGCATAACCCTAAACTATAAACCCTAATCCCTTTACACCAAACCATAAACCCTAAATCCTACACACAAAACCCTAAACCCTAAACCACAAACCCTAAAACCCAAACACTAAACTCTAAATCCTAAACCCTAAAACCTAAACCCTAAAGCCTAAAGCTTAAACCATAAAGCCTAAACCCTAAACCCTAAAGCCTAAACCCTAAACGTTAATCCCTAAACCACAAACACGCCTAAACCCTAAACTATAAACCCTAAACTTTAACCCATAAACTCTCAACCCCAAACCATAAACCATAAACCCTAAACCCTACGCACTAAACCCTAAACCATAAACACTAAAGCCTAAACCCTAAACCATAAAACCTCAAACCCAAACCATAAACCATAAATCCTAAACCCTACACCCTAAACCCTAAACCATAATCCCTAAAGCCTAAAACCTAAACGCTAAACCATAAACCACAAAACCTAAAGCCTAAAGTCTAAACCGTAAATAATAAATCCTAAACCACTTACACTAAAGCCCAAACAGTAAACACTAAACCCTAAAGCCTACACCCTAAAGCCTAAAGCCTAAACCATAAACCCCAAACCCTAAAGCCTAAAGCTTAAAGCATAAACCCTAAAGCTTAAATCCTAAACCAAAAATACTAAAGCCTAAACACTAAACTATAAACCCTAAACCTTAAACCATACACCCTCAACTACAAACCATAAAGCCTAAACCCTAAACCATAAACCCTCAACCCCAAACCATAAACCCTAAGCCTTACACCCTAAATCACAAACCCTAAAGCCTAAATCCTAAACAATAAACCCTCAACCCTAAACCATAAACCCTAAACCCTAAACCCTACTCCCTAAACCATAAAACAAAAACCCTAAAGCCTAAACTCTAAACTATAAACACTAAACCCTAAACCCTAAACCATAAACCCCAAACCACAAACACTAAATCCTAAACCCTACACCCCAAACCATAAACCCTAAACCCTTAACCCCAAACCATACAGCCTAAAACCTAAACCATAAACCCTAAACCCTAAACCTTAAACCATAATCCCTCAACCCCAAACCATAAACCGTAAACCTTAAACCCTACACCCTAAACCCTAAATCACAAATCCTAAATCCTAAACCCTAAATAATAAACCCTCAATACCCAATCATAAACCCTAAATCCTAAACCTCAAACCCTAAAGCATAAACCATAAACTATAAACACTAAACCCTAAACCATAAACCTTAAATCCCAAACCATAAAACCTAAACCCTAAACCTTACACCCTAAACCACAAACCCTAAAGCTTATACCCTAAACCATATACCCTCAACACCAAACCACAAACCCTAGACCCTAATCTCCTAAACTCTAAACTACAAACCCTAAAGATTAAACCCTAAACCAAAAACCCTCAACCCCAAACCATAAAACCTAAACCTTAAACACTAAACCACAAACACTAAAGCCTAAACCAAAAACACGCCTAAACCCTAAACTATAAACCCTCAACCACAAACCATAAATCTAAAACCCTATACCCTACACCCTAAACCACAAACCCTATAGCCTAAACCCTAAACCGTAAACCCTAAACCCAAAACCATAAATCCTAAAACCTAAACCCTAAACCCTAAACCCCAAACCCTAAAGCCTAAAACCTAAACCCTAAATCCTAAACCCCTAAACCCTAAACCATAAACCATAAACAACAAACATGCCTAAACCCTAAATTATAAACCCTAAACCTTAAACCATAAATCCTCAACCCCGAACCATAAACCATAAACCCTAAACCCTACACCCTAAACCCTAAACCAAAAACCATAAAGCCTAAACCCTGAAGCATAAACCCTCAAACCCGAACCATAAACCTTAAATCCTAAACCTACATAATAAACCCTAAACCCTAAACACTAAACCCTAAACCACAAAACCTAAAGCCCAAACACTAAACCATAAACCCTAAAGCCTAAACTCTAAACCCTAAATCACAAACCATAAAGCCTGAAGCCTAAACCCTATACCACAAACACTAAAGCCTAAACTCTAAACTATAAACCTTAAACCCTAAACCAATGTACGGTAGCTCGGGTACCGGATGGTTTGGGGAGGTTACAGAGTTGGAAAGGTGGGGATTCGCCTGGTTCAAGGTTGTAGGAGTGAGGCTGGAGTAGCCGACTTCACGAGCTCTTCGTGTGGAGAGGGGGGTGCCACCTGCAAAGACACTTTGACGCTCTAGTCAGACAGGTGTGCAGGTGAGAAAGGGATAAGATGATGTGTGTGACGTACCTTGGGGGAGGGGTAGGACCCTACCCTTATATACCTTGTCAGAAAAGTGGTACCCAAAGGAGAAGGCCTCTTTCCAAGAAGTTTCCTTCTCCCCAGCTGTTACGCAGTTGGTAAGGAGGGTGCGTGGCCGGGTCGCCAGACAGGCGGGTACGGTGACTCACCCAACCGGGTCGGTAGGTCTTCGGGCCGGGTCGGTCTTCACACCTAGCTGGGCTGGGCCGTAACAGTGCCCCCAACGCGCCAGTAATGGTCATGAGTGTTGTTGGTGGCGTGTTATGTTTTCTCTCGTGCGTTGTCGCCAGGTCGGCCACTCGTGGAGAGGTTGTGCCTCTTGCGCGCGTGTCTGTTTGTTGCTGGGGATAACCTTTCGTCGCCTCATTCTTTGCGTTAAGCATTTAATGCTTATAATGGGTTATTTCAAAACCCCGCCTGCAAAGACTGTTTTGCCCTTGCGCTTTGTGCTTTTTGAGTCAGTTTTCTAATCCCCAGTCAGTTTTTGTTTTTCATTTTCACATTATTTCCTTGCTTATTCTGTTTCCATCTTCTTCGTCTTCAAATTCCCTACTGTAACCTTTGTATTCCTACGCCTTTGTACTTCCTTTCGAATCCCTGCAATTGTCCTGGTAAGCGCTCATCCCTCGCTCTTTGCTTCATGTTTATTTTATCTTCATTGTCTATGCTCCTGTACGCATGCAGCTCTTCTGATTTAACTTGCATGTTGGATGACATTAGTGTTAGGTAGGTGCATTAGGGGGGTTACCATTCTAGGGTATTAGTTTTTAGGCTTTCACTTAGGATGATTTGCTTCGGCCATGCTTGGTTGCAGTTATTGAATAGGCTAAATGTAGTTTCTAAACCTTTTCCGAACTCCCGACCTCGTAGACTAACTGAGTGGTGCCCCCACTGTAGGTATGGCTCCACGTCACGTCACACGAGGTTCCACCTCAAGTGCGGCTTACGACCGGTACGCCTGGGTGACTTTCAATGTAAAGGATTCCCCAAACCAAATAGGTGAGGAGGAGCTGACCGAGTTTCACCAAGCCGAGTACTTGTGCGGCGGGACTGACGAGGAATCTAATTATAATGTTTTTGTGCCCTCCCCTCATGAACGGATATACGAACTCAACCCCCACTCCCCCTGAGTTGCTGACTGGATCTGGTTCTACAAGGCAATGTTTACCCAATTGGGGGTTCGCCTTCCTTTTTCTTCTTTTCAAATGGCACTGCTTAACCGGTGTTCCGTGGCGCCGTCGCAGTTGCATCCGAACAATTGGGATTCCATCCACTGTTTCGAGATGGTGTGTGAATATTTAAAGCTGCCGGTGTCCGTCAACATTTTTCTTTATCTCTTTAAACTTATAAATCCTTCCAAAGAAGGGAAAGTGAGGAAAGGGTTCATGTCCTTCCGGTCTGCCCAGGGTTGGAGGATTTTTGGCCTGTTTGAGGACTCTTACCATGGGTTCAAGGACAAGTACTTCAAGGTGCACCCAGCAGAGGTCGCCATCCCTTCTGGCTCTCGTTGGAGGGACAATGCCTCATCCCGACATATTGGAGTTTCGGGGCGGGGTCGAATACCTTTATGAAACAAACATACAAAGGAATGTCCTATGTGGACAAAAAGATTACCGATGTGTTGTTGGCTATTTTTGGGAAAAACCATGTGAACCCCCATCTCCTTATGGGTGACCGGGAGGTCGCTAGAAATTATATTTGTGAGTAGCTTTAACATGCATTTCTTGCGCTACTGTTGCTTTGTTATGCCGATTTCACGACTAACCTATTTCACTATTTTGTTGCAGTGGGAATGTCTGCCGAAGTGACAGGCCTTGAGAATTTATATAACACCTTTCTGGCTGGCGACAGCGATGAGGAAATGGCTGACGAGAAACAAGAGGCTCCACCTAAGAATAACGAGAAACAGGTGGTGTCCCCTCCCCATGATGCCGAGATGTCAGACCAAAATGCTGATGAGGCGCATGCCTCTCCCGTTCATGGTGAGGCGGTTGGTCCTGGCGAGGGCTCGACCTCCAACCCTCAATTCGAGGAGGATGATCCGAAGATTATCCACAACCCAAAGAGGAGGAAGTCTTCCTCCATCCCTGAAGGAGCCCTCACTGTGGTGGAGAGGAACTTTGATGCCGGGAACTTTATAGACTCCCAGTTGCTTCCTGGCACGGAGGAATATTTCCATGGCTTGGATCTCCCTGGGCAAGCGAGGTGGATGCACCGTTCTCTTCTCCGTGGTGCCGCCATAGCCAGGAAGGCTAAGTTTGAGTTGTCGGGAATGTAGTCGGTACAGAGGGGGCTCGAGTCCTCTGTTAAGGCCAACAATCAATTTAAGGTGCAAGTTGAGACACTTCGGGAGCAACTGTCCAAAGCAGAGGAGAAGCTTAAAGCTGCCGAGCAGAAGGCCACTATCGCTGAGGAGAAATTGAACATTTCTGATGCAGCCGTTTCCCGACTAACCGAGCGGGAGCTGACTTTGGAGAGCCAACTTAATGCGGCACAGGGTCGGGTGGCTGCTTTGGAGAGAGAACGCGACGAGGCCATCTCGTCGGCTAAGACTGCTCAAGCCGAAGCTGAAGAGTTTAAGAAGAAGTACAAAGAGATCATGAAACAGGGAAAGAGTGCCATACTGATGACTGAAGAGACCCTTAAAGCCCAGGTTAAGATCGTGGCCCCTGACTTCGATACGTCGACAATCGGGGTCTTTAAAACCATCAAGGACGGCAAGATTGTCGATATGCCAAAGAAGTGATCTCTGTACTCTTGTATGAATTTTGTAATTTTTTGTTTTTGTAGATCTTGTCGTGTAGTTTGATGAACTTTTTTGTTGTGCATGTTGGATCTTGTTACTTTGAACTGCTTTAGTAGTCTCCTGGTCGGATTATGGTTACTGTTTTTCCCCGCTTACTCGGTAGTTCATTTTCGTTCTATTTTATTACCGTTTTGTTGGTATTGGCTTGTCGTTTGCGTTCGTTTACCGTTGCGTTGGTAATTTGATGAAGCCAAGTCGTGGCTTCATTATCGCTGCAGCCGTTTATTATGGCGTTAACTTAGTTGGTTTCCGGGGTGATCAGTCCTGGGGCACCGTGTCGTTGCCTCGTTTAGCATGTATCATAAGAAATTTATTGTCATGGGATGTATAAATAGGGAAAAGTAAATTTAACAAGTGAACATTAACAAGTGAACATTAATCGGCAAGTGAACAAGTCTATTGCAATGATAGGTATTTAACAGAAGTAAATTATTTGATGATAAAGCGAAAAACACGGGTCTTACTGAGCTGGTCAGGTCGCCTATTCGGCGTGTTTGGACTTAGAAAAAAATCTTCTTAAGTTACCCGCGTTCCACGTTCTCGGGACTTCCTTGCCATTGAGTCTTTCCAATTTGTAGGCGCCCTTACCAATCACCTCTTTGACCCTGTAAGGGCCTTCCCAGTTAGCCATCAGCTTTCCTTCCCCCTGAGTCGGCATCCCGATGTCGTTGCGCCGCAAGACCAGGTCATTTTATTCAAATTCTCTCCTGAGTACTTTGGTGTTGTAGCGCAGGGCCATTCTTTGCTTCAGCACTGCTTTCGACAAATGGGCCATTTCTCTAGCCTCGTCTACTAGGTCTTTCTCTACAGCTTCCTCTACTCCTCCCAGAAACAACCGTGGGCTCGGCTCACCAACCTCTACGGATATCATAGCATCCACCCCGTATGTCAGGCAGAATGGGGTTTCCCCTGTGGACGACTGCTGGGTTGTGCGGTAGGACCAGAGGACGGAGGCGAGTTCATCAGCCCATGCTCCCTTTTTCTTATCGAACCGCTTTTTGAAGCTTAGCAAGATGACCTTATTCGCGGCCTCAACTTGGCCGTTCATCTGGGGATGTTCCACAGATGAGAACTTTTGTTTTATGCCCAAACTGGCATGGAACTCTGCGAACTTCTTGTCAGTGAACTGCGTCTCGTTATCAGAGATAACAACCTCAGGGATGCCGAATCGAGTTACCACTTGTCTCCACATGCACTTCCGACAATTAGATGACTATATGCTGGCCAGTGGCTCAACCTCTATCCACTTGGTATAGTAGTCGATAGCAACTATAAGGTACTTGACCTGCCCTGGACCGACCGGGAAGGGTCCCAGGAGGTCAACTCCCCAATGTGAGAAAAGTCGGGAAGATGTCAATAGGCTTAGCTTGGTTGCCGGCACCCTGTGGAAATTGGCGTTCTGCTGGCATTTGACACATTTTCTCATGAATTCCATGGAGTCCTTCATCATCGATGGCCAGTAATACCCTGCTCTGATGAGCTTTCTTGCTAAAGCATTGCCCCAAATGTGGTGACCGTAGCACCCCTCATGGATCTCTCTGAGCACATAGTCTGTTTGATCGGGATGCAGGCACTTCAACAAAGGTTGGCTGATTCCTTTTTTAAACAACTGGCCTTGTATGATTGCATACTTGGCCACTTTCCGCCTTATCGTTTTGGCCAGCTTGTCATCACTGGGGAGCCTCACCTTCTCTAGAAAATCAATGATCGGTTCCATCCAAGAGGGTTCTGATTGAGTCAGTTGCAAGACCACATCTGGTTCTTTTACCAAACCCTGAATGAGAGACCGGTTGCTGGCCCCTGGTTTTTTGCATGCTAGCTTGGACAGGAGGTCTGCCCGTGTGTTCCTTTCTCTTGGAACGTGTTGGATCGTGACCTCCTCGAATTGTTTGCTCAACTCTTTGACCTTTTCCAGATACTTCTGTAACAGTGGATCTCTGGCTTGGTAGGTCCTATTGACCTGAGAGGTAACAAACTGTGAGTCACTGCACACCTCTAGCCTTGTGGCTCCGACCTCCCTGGCCCAGATTAAGCCGCCTAGAAGGGCCTCGTACTCTGATTAATTGTTTGACACCGGGAACTCGAACTTGATCGATTGTTCATATATAACCCCGGTTGGGCTTTCTAAGATGATCCCGGCTCCTCCGAACGTTTGGTTGGAGGCCCCGTCTATGTTGAGCTTCCACCGTATGCTTGTCACCTCGGTTGAGTCTCCCGTTACTTCCACCAAGAAATCGGCCATGGCCTGCGGTTTAATCGCATGCCTGGGTTCATATTGCAAGTCATACTGGGATAGCTCGATAGCCCAAGTCAACATTCTTCCCGCTAAGTCGAGTTTCTGGAGTACTTGGCAGATTCCCTGGTCTGTCCTCACGACCACTTGATGACCCTGGAAGTATTGCCATAATCTACGGGTAGAGGTCAGGAGCGCAAGTGCCAACTTCTCTAGTTTGCTGTATCTCAATTATGCTCCTTACAGTGCTTTGCTCACAAAGTAAATTGGCTGTTGGATCTTTCCTTCTTCTCGCACTAACAGGTATAGCGGTTCTTCGACCTTGGGCTTCTCGAGAACAGGTGGTGTTGCAAGGATCTCTTTGAAATGCCTGAATGCTTCTTCACATGCCGGGGTCCATTCAAATGCTATCACCTTTTTCATTAGGTTAAAGAATGGTAGCGCCCTAGCAGCCGACGCTCCGAGGAACCGTGATAGCACGGTGAGCCTCCCTGTCAACCTTTGGACATCTTTAATGCATCCCGGGCTCTTCATCTAGAGTATTGCTTCACAATTTTCCAGATTGGCCTCTACCCCTCTTTGGGTTATCATGAACCCCAAGAACTTTCCCGCTTCTATCGCAAAGGCACATTTAAGTGGGTTGAGCCTCATGCCGTGTTGTCGGAGGGAGTCGAATACGTTTTCCATATCACCTATGAGATCATCAGGTTGGGTGGTCTTTACTAAAATGTTGTCTACATATACTTCCACCGTTTTGCGTATAAGGTCGCTGAATATCTTATTCATCAAGCTTTGGTAGGTGGACCCTGCATTCTTCAGCCCGAACGGCATTACCTTGTAGCAATATGTTCCCCCCGGCGTTATGAACGCTGTCTTCGCCTCGTCTGGCCAGTGCATCGGTATCTGATTGTAGCCAAAATAAGTATCCATGAAACTCAGATACCGATATCCCGCCGCCACGTCGACGAGCGCATCTAGGTTGGGAAAGGGGTAGGAGTCTTTGGGACATGATTTGTTAAGATCGGAGTAATCCACGCACATCCTCCATTTTCCATTGTGCTTTCTAACCAGAACTACATTTGACAGCCAAGTCGAGTAGTCGAGTTCCTGGATAAATCCCACTTCGAGAAGGCTGGCCGTCTGCCTGGCTACCTCCTCTGCCCTTTCTTGTGACATTTTCCTTCTCCTCTGAGTGATCGCCTTGGCCCTCGCTTTGACGGCCAAGCGATGCGACATGAGCTGGGGGGTCTATCCCCGGCATGTCGGCTGGCGTCCAGGCAAATAGGTCGCAGTTAGCCCTGATCATTTCCATTAAAGGTTTCTTCAGATCGTGTGGGAGATTCCTGTTCACGAAAGTGAACTTTTCCTCTGTGTCGCCAACTCTGAACCTTTCTAAATTCTCTTCCGGTTCGGGTCTGGGTTTGTCATAAACTCTAGCATCCAGGTCGGTGACTCCCAATGCTTCCTTGGATTTCTTCCTTAAGGAGATACTGGCATTGTCGCAAGCGATTGCCGTTTCCAAGTCTCCCTTTATGGATCCAACGGATCCATCGTCAGCGATGAACTTCATTACCAATATCTTTGTACTGATCACTGCCCCGAGATCGTTGATAGTCTTTCTTCCTAGGATGACGTTGTAGGCCGTGGAGTCTCGCAGAACCACGAACTCAGCAATTATCGATCTCCTTCCCTGGCCTAGTCCAACAGATACTGGCAGGGAGCTTATCCTGTCGGGCTTGATGAAGTGGTCGCCCAGGCCTACTACACCGTGCTGGTGAGTCCTTAAGTCGGCATCCCAGAGACCCAAGGCATCGAACACATTACGGAACATGATATTCAAGTCAACCCCGGTGTCTACGAGGATCTGCTTGATGAGGCCGGTCCCCACTCTAGCCGTGATGAACATAGGAGGGTTTTCAACGACCTCGTCGAACCATTGGTCCTCCGGATCGAACGAGATGGGCAGAACCCTCTTGGAGCTTCGCACGGAAAAGGAGGAGACTGCCAGGACTTTGGTGTCCTTCTTGAGTGCTGACCTCGACCTTAGAGCCGCGTCTCTTGCTGTTACCACGTTTACTATGGTAAGACCGTGATCGTTGTCCTCTGCCTACTGACGTCGCTTCACTGTGCAGGTCTTGTCCTCTCCCTCGCGGTCGCGATCTCCTCTCCTCGGCTCCCTGATGAGGTGGGAGAATTTAGCCAGCTTTCCATCCTGGATTGCTTGTTCTAGCGCGTCCTTCAGGTTGAAATAGTCTTGTGTCTTGTGTCCATAGCCCTTATAATAATCACAACAGAGACTCTTGTTCCCCCCGGTTCTATCTTTGAGAGGTCGGGGCTTCGATAGAATTCCTTTCTCAGCTATCTACTGATAAACTTCTATGATGGGAACGGTGAGGGGGGTATAGTTGGTGAATTTTCCAACTCGGGGAAATGGCCTGGATGTCTTGCTCGGCCCACCGTCTCTAGTGTGCTCCTTCGACCTTTCCCCGCCACCGTGCTGCCGAGGTTGATTGCAGGCAGGCTGCCGTTTGTTGGCTGCCATGACTTGACTAACTTCTTCATCATTGATATATTCCCTGGCTACGCTTTGGATCTCTTGCATCGTCCATACCGGATTTGTGGTGAGATGCTTCCTGAAATCCTCATTCAGAAGTCCATTTGTCAAGCACAGACTGGCCACCAAATCAGTTAGTCTGTTGATCTCCAAACATTCATCATTGAACCGGTCCAAGTATTTTCTAGTCGGCTCGCCAGGCCTTTGTGTCACCCTGAGTAAGTTAATCGGGTGTTTCGCCTTCGCGATTCGGGTAGTGAATTGGGCTAGGAAAGCACGGCTAATGTCCAAAAACCTGGCCACCAAGCCCTGTGGGAGGCTGTTAAACCACCGTATTGCAGGTCCCGCCAGAGTGACCGGGAAAGCGCGGTACCTCACTTCGTCTCCCACTCCCTCCAGGTTCATTCTGGCCTCGAAGGCCGTAAATGCTCCAGGGGGCCTGGGATTCCATTGTATCTCATGTCCGTTGGCTTATCAAAGTGCTTTGGTAGCCGGACCTCGAGGATGGAACGATGAAACGGGGTTGCGCCCATTATGACGGGTCGTCGCGTTCTCTTCGGCCTTTCTCTGCCGCCTTCCTGGTCTCGCTCTGTGGCGGGGGTCTCCCCTCACGCCGGGTGTATACCACGGGGTCCCGCCGTCTTCTTGGACGTTCCCGCTCTTCCCAGACGCTTTCGGACTCAGATTGCGGGCTGGGCGTGCGCCGGGAATGGTTCTCTTAGGAGTTCCTCCAGGCGCCTCGGTAGACCGGGAAGGGCTTGGTTCGGGAGTTCTTTGATGATGTTCCTGATCTGCCAGCTGGCGTTCTAAGTTCTGCATCCTATGAGATAAATCCTGCATTATTCTGGCACTATTGCTGCCTGTTCCCCAAAGGGGCGTCTCTCTTGCAATCGTGAAGACGGCTCGGGTAGTCGTGGAAGGGACCTCGTGCGCTCCCGGGAGGAGGCCACATAGGCTGCCCCTATGGGCTCTGCCCCGCGGCCAGGTTCTCCAGGACCCTATATGACGTCCATTTAAGCGATCCCCATAGACGGCGCCAATGTAAGGTAGCTCGGGTAGACGGTTCGGGGAGTTGAAGAGTTGGAAAGGTGGGGATTCGCTTGGTTCAAGGATGTGGGAGTGAAGTTGGGGCAGCCGACTTCACGAGCTCTTTGTGTGGAGAGGGGGGTGCCACCTGCAAAGACACTCCGACGCTCTAGTCAGACAGGTGTGCAGGTGAAAAAGGGATAAGATGATGTGTGTGACGTACCTTGGGGGAGGGGTAGGACCCTCCCCTTAGATACCTTGTCAGAAAAGTGG
Source organism: Arachis hypogaea (assembly GCF_003086295.3). Lineage (NCBI taxonomy): Eukaryota > Viridiplantae > Streptophyta > Magnoliopsida > Fabales > Fabaceae > Arachis > Arachis hypogaea. The sequence continues at coordinate 69,262,055 of NC_092054.1, read as the reverse complement.
GCCCCGTAGGAGAAGGCCTCTTTCCAGGAAGTTTTCTTCTCCCAGCTGTTACACAGCTGGCAAGGAGGGTGCGTGGCCGGGTCGCCAGACGGGCGGGTACGGTAACTCGCCTAACCGGGTCGGTAAGTCTTCGGGCCGGGTCGGTCTACACGCCTAGCTGGGCTGCGCCGTAACAACCATAAACCCTAATCCCTAAACCTTACACCGTAATCCCTAAACCACAAACCCTAAATCCTAAATCCTAAACCATAAATCCTCAACCCCAAACCATAAACCCTACACCCTAAACCATAAACTACAAACCCTAAAGCCTAAACCCTAAACCTTAAACCCTCAACCCCAAACCATAAACCCTCAACACTACCTCTTAAACCCTAAACCCTAAACTATAAAGCTTAAACCATAAATCCTAAACACTAAACCCTAAATCTTCAACCCTAAACCCTAAACCCTAAACCACAAACCCTAAAGCCTTAACTCTAAAACCTAAACCCTAAACCATTAACCCCAAACCCTAAAGCCTAAACCTTAAACCCTGAAGCCTAAGCCCTAAACGATAAACACTAAACCCTAAACCCTAAACTATAAACCATAAACCCTAAACACTACACCCTAAAACCTAAATCCTAAACCCTAAACCCTATACCCTAAGGACTAAAACACAAACCCTAAAGCATAAACCCTAAACCATAAACCCTCAACCCCAAATCATAAACCCTAAACCCTACACCCTAGACCCTAAAGCATAAACCCTAAAGCATAACTCTAAACTTTAAACCCTAAACCCTAAACCATAAACCCTTTACCCAAACCATAAACCATAAACCCTACACACAAAACCCTAAACCCTAAACAACAAACCCTAAAGCCCAAACACTAAACCCTAAACCATAAACCATAAACCCCAAACCCCAAAGCCTAAACCTAAACCATAAAGCCTAAACCCTAAAACCATAGAGCATAAACCCTAAAGCCTAAACCTTAAACCACAAACACGCCTAAACCCTAAACTATAAACCTAATCCTTAAACCATAAACCCTCAACCCCAAACCAAAAACCAAAAACCCTAAACCATACGCACTAAACCCTAAACCATAAACACTAAACCCTAAACCCTAAACCCTAAAACCTTAAACCCAAACCATAAACCATAAATCCTAAATCCTACACCCTAAACCCTAAACCACAATCCCTAAAGCCTAAAACCTAAACCCTAAACCATAAACCCCAAACCCGAAAGCCTAAACCTTAAACCCTAAAGCCTAAACCCTAAACCAAAAACACTAAAGCCTAAACCCTAAACTATATATCCTAAACCCTAAACAATAAACCCTCAACCCCAACCCATAAACCCTAAACCCTAAACCCTACACCCTAAGCCCTATACCACAAACACTGGAGCCTAAAGCCTAAACCATAAACCCTCAACCTCAAATCATAAACCCTAAACCCTAAATCCTACACCCTAAACCCTAAACCATAAACCCTAAACAATAAAACTTCAACCCTAAACCATAAGCACTTTACCCCAAACCACAAACCCTAAACCCTACACCCAAAATTTTAAACCCTAAACCACAAACCCTATAGCCCAAACACTAAACACAAAACCCTAAACACTAAACCCTAAACCCCAAACCCTAAAGCCTAAACGCTAAACCCTAAACCCTAATACCAAAACCCTAAACCAGAAACACGCCTAAACCCTAAACTATAAACCCTAAACCTTAAACCATAAACACTCAATCCCAAACCATAAACCATAAACCCTAAACCCTACACACTAAACCCTAAAGCCTAAACCATAAACCATAGACCCTCAAACCCAAACCATAAACCCTAAATCCTAAACCCTAAACCCTAAACCCTAAACCACAAAACCTAAAGCCTAAAGCCTAAACCCTAAACACTAAACCCTAAACAATATACCCTAAAGCCCAAATAGTAAACACTAAAACCTAAACCCTAAACCCTAAAACCTAAAACTTAAACCCTAAACCATAAACCCCAAACCCTAAAGCCTAAAGCATAAACCCTAAACCTTAAACCCTAAACCAAAAATACTAAAGCCTAAACTCTAAACTATAAACCGTAAACATTAAACCATAAACCCTCAACCGTAAATCCTAAAGCCTAAATCCTAAACCATAAACCCTCAACCCCAAACCATAAACCCTAAACCCTACATCCTAAATCACAAACCCTAAAGCCTAAACCCTAAACAATAAACCCTCAACCCCAAACCATAAACCCTAAACCCTAAACCCTAAACCCTACTCCCTAAACCATAAAACACAAACCCTAAAGCCTAAACCCTAAACTATAAACACTAAACCATAAACCATAAACCCTAACCCCTAAACCATAAACACTAAATCCTAAACCCTACACCCCAAACCATAAACCACAAACCCTAAAGCCTAAACCCTAAACCATAAACCCTCATCCCCAAATCATAAACCCTAAAGTCTATACCCTAGACCCTAAACCATAAACCATAAACCATAAACCATAAACCATAAATCCTAAATCATAAACCCTAAATCCTCAACCCTAAACCACATACACTAAAGCCCAAACACTAAACCATAAACCATAAACCCTAAAACCTAAACCTTAAACCCTAATGCCTAAACCTTAAACCCTGAAGCCTAAACCCTAAACCATAAATACTAAAGCCTAAACATAAAACTATAAACCCTAAACCCTAAACCATAAACCCTCTGGTGCACGGAATTGTGATCACACTTTTTACAACTCCGGTACAGCTAACCAGCAAGTTCATTAGGTCATCCAAGTAATAAAACCTTATGCGAGTAAGGGTCGATCCCACGGAGATTGCCAGCTTGAAGCAAGCTATGGTCATCCTGTAAATCTTAGTTAAGCGTTTGGAGATGCTTTGTTGCTTTTGAACCTCTGTTTTTCTATTGTCTTCATCCAATCATCCGTGCTCTCTTATATGGCAAGCTGTATGATCCTCTCTGTGAAAATGGTCTAAGTACGGTTTCTGCACGGCTAATCAACTGTCAGATTTCTCGTCTCGGATGAAAAATACCAGGTACAGCTACCGCACGGCTAATCATGTGTCGGTTCTCACTTGTGTCGGAATAGGATCTCTCTATTCTTTTGCACACTGTCACTGTGCCAAATATTCGTGAGTTTGAAGCTCGTCATAGTCATCCCTTCCCAGATCCTACTCGGAATACCACAGATAAGGTTTAGACTTTCCGGATCTCAGGAATGCTGCCAATTGGTTCTAGCCTCTACCACGAAGGTTCTAATCTCACGGACTCGATCTGTGAATCAGAGACCCAAGAGACTATACTCCAGCTGTCATCCAATGACTACATTAAACATCATGTAGATCGCTTGTGGTTGTCAGGCATGCGGATCTTGGCTAAGCGAGTAACGAAGATAGTGGGTGATTGTCACGGGTCACCCCTTCATTTTGACTTAACTGAATTAAGTACGAGAGTATATCTTGGAGAAGAAGTAAGCGTGAATTGAAAGAGAAACAATAGTACTTGCATTAATTCATGAAGAATAGCAGAGCTCCGCACCTTAATCTATGAGGTGTAGAAACTCCACCGTAGAAAATACATAAGAGAAAAAGGTCTAGGCATGGCCGAATGGCCATCCTCTCCAAATGTAACATAAAATTCCAAAGATCAGATAAAATATCTCCCTCATACAATAGTAAAAAGTGCTATTTATACTAATCTAGTTACTAGGGATTATAGAAAATAAGTAACTAAGTGGAGATAGTGCAAAAATCCACTTTCGGGGCCCACTTGTTGTGTCCTTGGGCTAAGCATTGAGCTTTACATGTGCATAGGCATTTTTTAGAGTTAAACGCCAGCTTGGATGCCAGTTTGGGCATTTAACTCCAGTTCTGGTGCCAGTTCCGGTGTTTTACGCCAGAAAAGGGTCTCTGACTAGCGTTTAAACGCCAGTTTGGGCCATCAAATCTCGGGCAAAGTATGGACTATTATACATTGATGGAAAGTCCAAGATGTCTATTTTCCAACGCAATTAAGAGCGCAGATATTGGGCTTCTGTAGCTCAAAAAAATCCACTTCGGGTGCAGGAGGGTCAGAATCTAACAGCATCTGCAGTCCTTTCTCAGCCTCTGAATCAGATTTTTGCTCAGGTCCCTCAATTTCAGCCAGAAAATACCTGAAATTATAGAAAAACACACAAACTCATAGTAAAGTCCATAAATGTGATTTTTGCATAAAAAATAATAAAAATATAATAAAAAGTAACTAAAACATGCTAAAAATTACCTAAAAACAATGCCAACAATCGTATAAAATACTCGCTCATCACAACACCAAACTTAAACTGTTGCTTGTCCCTAAGCAAATAAAAAAAATAGGATAAAAAGAAGAGAAAATAAAATAAATTTCAAAATATCAATGAAGCTTAGTTCCAATTAGATGAGCGGGACTAGTAGCTTTTTACTTTTGAACAGTTTTGGCATCTCACTTTATCCTTTGAAGTTCAGAATGATTGGCATCCATAGGAACTCAGAATTCAGATAGTGTTATTGATTCTCCTAGTTCAGTATGTTGATTCTTGAACACAGCTACTTTATGAGTCTTGGCCGTGACCCTAAGCATTTTGTTTTCCAGTATTACCACCGGATACATAAATGCCACAGACACATAACTGGGTGAACCTTTTCAGATTGTGACTCAGCTTTCCTAGAGTCCCCAGTTAGAGGTGCCCAGAGTTCTTAAGCACACTCTTTTTGCTTTGGACCACGACTTTAACCGCTCAGTCTCAAGCTTTTCAGTTGACACCTTCATGCCACAAGCACATGGTTAGAGACAACTTGATTTAGCCGCTTAGGCCAGGATTTTATTCCTTTGGGCCCTCCTATCCATTAATGCTCAAAGCCTTGGATCCTTTTTACCCTTGCCTTTTAGTTTAAAGGGTTCCTGGCTTTTTACTCTTGCCTTTTGGTTTAAAGAGCTATTGGCTTTTTCTGCTTGCTTTTTCTTTTTCCTTCTTTTTTCTTTATTTTTTGCCATTTTTTTCCGCAAGCTTTGTGTTTTTCACTGCTTTTTCTTGATTCAAAGAATCAATTTTATGATTTTTCAGATTATCAATAACATTTCTCTTTTTTCATTATTCTTTCAAGAGCCAAAAATTTTAACATTCATAAACTTCACTATCAAAAATATGCATTGTTCAAGCATTCATTCAGAAAACAAAAAGTATTGCCACCACATCAAAAATAATTAAACTATTTTCAAGATAGAATTCGAAATTTATGTACTTCTTTTTCTTTTTCCGAAAACATTTTTCATTTAAGAAAGGTGAAAGATTCATGGAACATTCATAGCTTTAAGACATAGACACTAAACACTAATGATGATGTAATGAAGACAAAAACATAAACAAAACATAAAGCATAGAAACCGAAAACAGAAAAATAAGAACAAGGAAATTAAAGAACGGGTTCACCTTAGTGACGGCGACTAGTTCTTCCTCTTAAAGATCCTATGAAGTGCTTTAGCTCCTCAATATCTCTTCCTTGCCTTTGTTGATCCTCCCTCATGACTCTTTGGTCCTCTCTGATTTCATAGAGGATAATGGAGTGCTCTTGGTGCTCCATCCTTAGTTGCTCCATGTTGGAACTCAAATCTTCTAAAAAGGTGTTGAGTTGCTCCCAATAGCTTTATGGAGGAAAGTGTATCCCTTGATGCATCTCAGGGATTTCTTGATGAGGAATTTCCTCATGCTCTTGTTGAGGTCCATGAGCGGCCTCTCTTGTTTGCTCTATCCTCTTTTTAGTGATGGGCTTGTCCTCTTCAGTGAGGATGTTTTCTTCTATGACAATTCCATGTGAATTGCATAGGTTACAGATGAGATGAGGGAAGGCTAACCTTGCCAAAGTGGAGGGCTTGTCCGCCACCTTGTATAGTTCTAGAGGTATAATCTCATGAACTTCTACTTCCTCTCCATTCATGATACTATGGATCATGATAGCCCGGTCCACTGTAACTTCATACCGGTTATTGGTAGGAATGATAGAGCGTTGGATGAACTCTAACCATCCTCTAGCCACAGGCTTGAGGTCAAGCCTTCTCAGTTGAACTGGCTTGCCTTTGGAGTCTCTCTTCTATTGAGCTCCTTCCACACAAATGTTCCTGAGGACTTGGTCCAACCTTTGATCAAAGTTGACCCTTCTAGTGAAAGGATGAGGATCTCCTTGCATCATTCGCAAGTTGAATGCCAACCTCACGATTTCCGGGCTGAAATCCAAGTATTTCCCTCGAACCATTGTGAGCCAATTCTTTGGGTTCGGGTTCATACTTTGATCATGGTTCTTAGTGATCCATGCATTAGCATAGAACTCTTGAACCATTAAGATTCTGACTTGTTGGATGGGGTTAGTGAGAGCTTCCCAACCTCTTCTCCGAACCTCACGTCGGATCTCTGGATACTCACTCTTTTTGATCATGAAGGGGACTTCGGAGATGACCCTTTTCTTGGCCACAACTTCATAGAAGTGGTCTTGATGGACCTTTGAGATGAATCTCTCCATCTTCCATGACTCAGAGGTTAAAGCAACTACCTTCCCTTTCCTCTTTCTAGAGGTTTCTCTGGCCTTAGGTTCCATTAATGGTTATGGAAAAACAAAAAGCAGAGCTTTTTCCCACACCAAACTTAAAAGGTTTGCTCGTCCTCGAGCAAAAGAAGAAAGAAAGGAGTAGAAGAAGAAGAAAATGAGGAAATAAAGGGGTGTTGTGAGTTCGGCCAAGGGGGGTTTAAGTGTTTAGGATGTGTGAAATTGAAGGTCGTAAGGAGGGGTATTTATAGGGTAAGAGAGAGAGGGATTTCGTGTAAGAAGGGGTTGGGTTTGGGAGGGAAATGTTTTGAATTTGAATGGTGAGGTAGGTGGGGTTTTATGATGGGTCTTTGGGGAATAGTAGATTGATGTGAGTGGTGAAGAGATTATGGGGAAAAGGGTAGGATTTGATAGGTGAATGGTATTTGGGGAATAGGTATTGATGTGATTGGTCAAGGGTATTTGGGGAAGAGTGTTATGGAAAGGTGTGAAGAGGAGAGAGAGTGGGTTGGAGTATGTGGGGATCCTGTGGGGTCTATAGATCCTGAGGTATCAAGGAATTCTGCTCTCTGCACCTTTCTGGCATTTAAACGCCCTCTGTGTGCCATTTCTGGCGTTTAACGCCAGCTCTGCTGCCTTTCCTGGCATTAAACCACAGTCTGTTGCCCCTTTCTGGCGTTTAACGCCAGCCAGACACCCTTTTTGGGCATTAAACGCCAGTCCGTCTGCCAATTCTGGCATTTAACGCCCAGAATGCTGCCAGACTGGGCGTTAAATGCCCATTCTGCTATCCTTCTGGCGTTTAAACGCCAGTAAGCCTATCCTCCAGGGTGTGCTGTTTTTGATGCTGTTTTTTATTCCGTTTTAATTCTGCAGCTGTTTTTATGACTTCACATGATCATCAACCTAAAGAAAACATAAAATAACAATGGAAAATGAAATGAAAGAGTAATTAACATAGTTAAATAAGATTGGGTTGCCTCCCAATAAGCGCTTCTTTAATGTTAATAGCTTGACAGTGAGCTCTTAGAGAGCTTCACAGAGACTCAGAGCTTAATGGTGGCCTCCCAACACCAAACTTAGAAGTTGAATGTGGGGGCTCTGCTTGACTCTGTATTGGGAGAATTGGATGAAGCTTTTCATGCTTCTTCTCCATGTTTACAGAAGAAGATCCTTGAGCTTTAAACACAAGGTAGTGCTCATGCAATTGCAGGACCAACTCTCCTCTGTCCACATCATTCACAGCCCTTGTTGTGGGTAGGAAGGGTCTTCCAAGGATGATGGATTCATCCTCATCCTTCCCAGTGTCTAGGATTATGAAGTCAGCAGGGATGTAAAAGCCTTCAACCATCACTAAGACATCCTCTACAAGTCCATAAGCCTGTTTCATTGATTTGTCTGCCATCTCTAACGAGATTCTTGCAGCTTGCACCTCAAAGATCCCTAATTTCTCCATTACAGAGAGTGGCATGAGGTTTATACCTGACCCCAGGTCACACAGAGCCTTCTCAAAGGTCATGGTGCCTATGGTACAAGGTATTAAGAACCTTCCAGGATCCGATTTCTTCTGAGGTAATTTCTGCTGAACCAAGGCATTCAGTTCATTGATGAGCAATGGAGGTTCATCCTCCCAAGTCTCATTACCAAATAACTTGGCATTTAGCTTCATGATTGCTCCTAGATACCGAGCAACTTGCTCTTCAACAATATCTTCATCCTCTTCAGAGGAAGAATACTCATCAGAGCTCATAAATGGCAACAGTAAGTTCAGTGGAATCTCTATGGTCCTTGTATGAGCCTCAGATTCCTTTGGTTCCTCAATAGGAAACTCCTTATTGGTCAGTGGATGTCCAGCAAGGTCTTCCTAACTGGAAATCACTGCCTTTTTACTCTCTCCAGGTTCAGCCACTTTGGATATAGTTATGGCCTTGCACTCTCTTTTTGGATTCTCTTCTGTATTGCTTGGGAGAGTTCTAGGAGGGATTTCAGTAACTCTTTTACTCAGCTGACCCACTTGTGCCTCCAAATTTCTGATAGAGGACCTTGTTTCAGTCATGAAACTGAGAGTGGTCTTAGATAGATCAGAGACTATGGTTGCTAAGTCATAGAGGCTCTGCTTAGAATTCTCTGTCTGTTGCTGAGAAGATGATGGAAAAGGCTTGCTATTGCCAAACCTATTTCTCCCACCATTATTATTATTATTGAAGCCTTGTTGAGGATTCTGTTGATCCTTCCATGAGAAATTTGGATGATTTCTCTATGAAGGATTATAGGTGTTTCCATAGAATTCTCCCATGTAATTCACCTCTTCCATTACAGGATTCTCAGGGTTATAAGTTTCTCCTTCAGAGGAGGCTTCTTTAGTACTGCCGGATGCAGCTTGGATACCAGTCAGATTTTGAGAAATCATATTGACTTGCTGAGTCAATATTTTATTCTGAGCCAATATGGCATTCAGAGTATCAATCTCAAGAACTCCTTTCTTCTGAGTCATCCCATTATTCACAAGATTTCTTTCAGAAGTGTACATGAACTAGTTATTTGCAACCATCTCAATGAGTTCCTGGGCTTCTGCAGGGATTTTCTTCAGATGAAGAGATCCACCAGCAGAGTGGTCCAATGACATCTTGGACAATTCAGACAAATCATTATAGAATATACATAAGATGCTCCATTCTGAAAGCATGTCAGAAGGACACCTTCTGATCAATTGCTTGTATCTTTCCCAAGCTTCATAGAGGGATTCACCTTCCTTCTGTCTGAAGGTTTGGACTTCCACTCTAAGCTTGCTCATCTTTTGAGGTGGAAAGAATTTGGCCAAGAAAGCATTGACCAACTTTTTCCAAGAGTTCAGGCTTTCTTTAGGTTGTGAGTCCAACCATATCCTAGCTCTGTCTCTTATAGCAAAGGGGAAAAGCAGAAGTCTGTAAACCTCGGGATTAACCCCATTGGTCTTAACAGTGTCACAGATTTGCAAGAATTCAGCTAAACCCTAAAACCCTAAACCCTAAACCATAAATCATACACTATAAACCCTAAACCCTAAACCCCTAAACCACAAACCCAAAACCCTAAACCCTAAACCCCAAACCCTAAACCTTAAAACCTAAAGCACAAACACTAAAACCTAAACCCTAAACCCTAAACTATAAACCATCAATCCTAAAGAATAAACCCTAAACCCTAAACCCTAAATGCTAAACCATAAACCCTAAAGCCTAAATGATAAACCATAAACACTCAACCCCAAACCATAAACCCTAAACCCTAAACCCTACACCCTAAACCATAAACCACAAACCCTAAAGCCTTAAACCCTAAACTACAAGCACCAAAGCCTAACCCTAAACCATAAACCATCAACCCCAAACAATAAACCCAAAACCCTAAACCCTAAACCCAAAACCACAAACCCTAAAGCCTAAACCCTAAAACATAAACCGTCAACCACAAACCATAAACCCTAAACCTTAAACCATATGCCCTAAACCATAAACCACAAACCCTAAAGCCTAAGCCCTAAACTATAAACCATAAACCCTAAGCAATAGACCCTTAACAACAAACTATAAACCCTAAACCCTAAATCATACACCATAAACCCTAAACCATAAACCCTAAACTAAATCCTAAAACTTAAACCATAAACCCTAAACCCTAAACTATAATCACTAAACCCTAAACACTAAACCTTAAACCCTAAACCATAAACCATAAACCCTAAACCCTACCCCTAAACCATAAACCCTAAACCCTAAACCCAAAACCCTAAAGCCCAAACCCTAAATGCTCAACTCCAACCGCTACACATTACACCCTAAACCATAAACCACAAACCCTAAAGCCTAAACACTAAACTATAGACCACAAACCCGAAATCCTAAACCATAAACCTCAATCCGAAACCATAAATCTTGAACCCTAAACACTACACCCTACACCATAAGCCACAAACCCTAAACCCTAAAGCCTAAACCATAAACCCTAAATCCCAAACCCAAAAGCCTAAATCCTAAACCCTAAAGCCTAAACCCTAAACCAAAAACATGGCTAAACCCTATACTATAAACCCTAAACCTTAAACCATAAAGCCTAAACCCTAAACCATAAACCCTCAACCCCAAACCATAAACCCTAAACCCTAAACCCTACACCCTTAACCCTAAACCACAAACTATAAAGCCTAAAGCCTAAACCCTAAATCATAAACCATAAACACTAAACCTTAAACCATAAACACTAAACCCGAAACCATAACGCTTGAACCCTAAACCCTACACCCTACACCATTAGCCACAAATCCTAAACCCTAAAGCCTAAATCCTAAACCCTAAATCCCAAACCCTAAAGCCTAAATCCTAAACCCTAAAGCCTAAACCATAAACCAAAATCACGGCTAAACCCTAAACTATAAACGTTAAACCTTAAACCATAAAGCCTAAACCCTAAACCATAAACCCTCAACCCCAAACCATAAACCCTAAACCCTAAACCCTACACCCTTAACCCTAAACCACAAACCATAAAGCCTAAAGCCTAAACCCTAAATCATAAACCATAAACACTAAACCCTAAACCACAAACCCTAAAGCCTAAAGCCTAAAGCCTAAAGACTAAAGACTAAACCCTAAACCATAAACCCTAAACCCTGAAGCATAAACCCTAAATGCTAAACCATAAACCCTACACCCCAAACCATAAACCCTAAACCTTAAACCCTACACCATAAACCTTAAACCATAAACCTTAACACCTAAATCCTAAACCATAAACCCTCAACACCAAACTATAAACCCTAAACCCTAAACTGAACACCCTAAACCTTAAACCACAAACCCTAAAGCCTAAAGCCTAAACCATAAACCTTTAAGCCTAAACCATAAAACCTCAATCCCAAACCATAAACCTTAAACCCTAAAGCCTAAACAACAAACCATAAACCCTAAGGGCGAAATCCTAAACCCTAAACCCTAAACCCTAAACCATAAACACCAAACACTCAATCCTAAACCCTAAACAAAAAATCATACACCATAAACCCATAAACCCTAAACCACACACCCTAAACCATAAATCCTAAACCTCAAACCCTAAACCATAAACCCTAAAACACAAACACTAAAACCTAAACCCTAAATAATAAACCCTAAACCCTAAACCATAAACCATCAACCCCAAATAATAAATCCTAAACCCTAAACCCCAAACGCTAAATCCTAAACCCTAAAGCTTAAAGCCAAAACCATAAACCCTCAACCCTAAACCATAAATCCTAAACCCTAAACCATACACCCTTAATCCTAAACCACAAACCCTAAAGCCTAAAGCCTAAACCATAAACTGTTAAGCCTAAACCATAAACCCTCAACACCAAACCATAAACCTTAAACTCTAAAGCCTAAACACCATACCATAAACCCTAAGGGCGAAATCCTAAACCCTAAACCCTAAACCCTAAACCATAAACACCAAACACTCAATCCTAAACCCTAAACCAAAAATCATACACCATAAACCCATAAACCCTAAACCACAAACCCTAAACCATAAACCCTAAAACCTAAACCCTAAACCATAAATCCTAAACCCTAAAACATAAACCATCAACCCCAAACAATAAACCCTAAACCCTAAAGACTAAATCAAAAACCCTAAAGCCTAAAGCCTAAACCATAAACCCTCAACCCTAAACCATAAATCCTAAAGCCTAAACCCTACACCCTTAATCCTAAACCACAAATCCTAAAGCCTAAACCCTAAACAACAAACACTAAAGCTTAAACCCTAAACTATAAACCTTAAACCCTAAACCACAAACCATCAACCACAAACAATAAACCCTAAACCCTAAACCCTAAACCACAAACCCTAAAGCCTAACCCCTAAAACATAAACCATACGCTCTAAACCCTATACCAAAAACCATACGCCCTAAGCCCTAAACTATAAACCCTAGACCTTAAATCATAAACCCTTAACACCAAACCATAAACCCTAAACCCTAAATCATACACCATAAATCCGAAACCATAAACTCTAAACATAAATCCTAAAACTTAAACCATAAACCCTAAAGACTAAACCCTAAACCCTAAATCCTAAACCCTAAATCCTAAACCCTAAACACTAAACAATAAAGCCTAAACCCTAAAGCCTAAGGCATAAACCACAAACCCTAAATCCTCAACCCCAAACCCTAAACCCTACACCCTAAACCATAAACCACAAACCCTAGAGCCTAAACACTAAACTATAGACCACAAACCCTAAATCCTAAACCATAAACCCTCAACCCGAAACCATAAACCTTGAACCCTAACCCTACAGCCTACACGCTAAACTACAAACCCTAAATCCTAAAGCCTAAACCCTAAACCCTAAATCCCAAATCCTAAAGCCTAAATCCTAAACCCTAAAGTCTAAACCTTAAACCAAAAACACGCCTAAACCTAAACTATAAACCCTAAATCTTAAACCATAAACCCTCAACCCCAACCTGTAAAGCCTAAACCACAAACCCTAAAGCCTAAACCCTAAACCATAAACCCTCAACCCCAAACCATAAACCCTAAACCCTAAACCCTATACCCTTAACCATAAACCACAAACCCTAAAGCCTAAAGCCTAAACCCTAAATCCTAAACTATAAACACTATACACTAAGCCACAAACCCTAAAGTCTAAACCCTAAAGCCTAAAGCCTAAACCCTAAACCCTAAAGCATAAACCAAAAACCATCAACCCCAAATAATAAACCCTAAACCCTAAACGCTACACCCTAAACCTTAACCCACAAACCCTAACGCCTAAATCCTAAACCATAAACACTCAACCCCAAACCATAAACACTATACCCTACACCCAAAACTATAAACCAAAAACCATAATGCCTACACCCTAAACTATAAACTCTAAACCATAAATCGTCAACCCCTAAACCCTAAACCCTAAACCCTAAACCACAAACACTAAAGCCTAAATTCTAAACCATAAACCCTCAACCCCAAACCATAAACCCTAAGCCCTAAAGTCTAAACTCGCAACCATAAACCATAAGGCCTAAACCTTGAACCCTAAACCCTAAACCCTAAACCCCTAAATGCTAAACCCTAAACCCCAAACCCTAAATTGTAAATCCTAAAAAATAAACCCCAAAGCCTAAACCCTAAATCACAACCACTATTCCCTCAACCATAAACCCTCAACCATAAACCCTAAACCCTAAATTCTAAACCATAAACTCTAAACTCTCAATCCTAAATCCTAAACCATAAACCCTAAACCCTAAACCAAAAACCCTAAACCATAAACCCTAAACCCTAAACCCCAAACCCTAAACCACGGACACTAAAACCTACACCCTAAACCCTAAACCATACACCCTAAACCATAAACCACAAATCGTAAAGCCTAAACCCTAAACTATAAACCCTAAACCATAAACCATTAACCATCAACCGCAAACCATAAACACTAAACCCTAAAACCCTACACCCTAAACCACAAACCATAAACCATAAACCCTAAACCATAAAACTTCAACCACAAACCATAAACCCTAAACCTAAACCCTAAACCCTAAACCCTAAACCTCAATCCCTAAAGCCTAAAGCCTAAACCCTGAACCACAAACACGCCTAAACCCTAAACTATAAACACTAAATCTTAAACAATAAACCTTCAACCCCAAACCATAAACCCTAAACCCTAAACCCTACACCCTAAACACAAAATGACAAACCCTAAAGCATAATCCCTAAACCATAAACCCTCAAATCCAAACCATAACCCCTAAACCCTAAACACTACACGCTAAACCAAAAACCACAAACCCTAAACCATAAGCCCAAAACTATAAACCCTAAAGCCTAAGTCATAAACCCTTTACCCGAAACAATAAACCCTAAACACTAAATCATACACCATAAACCGTAAACCACAAACCATAAATATAAACCCTCAACCCCAAACTATAAACCCTAAACCCTACACCCTAAACCCTAAACGATAAACCCTAAAGCCTAATCCCTAAACCATAAACCCTCAAACACAAACCATAAACCCTAAACCCTAAATGCTACACCCTAAAGCATAAACCACAAACCCTAAACCCTAAGCCCTAAACTATAAATCCTAAACCCTAAGCCATAAACCCTTAACCCCAAACAATAAACCCTAAACCCTAAACCGTACACTATAAACCGTAAACCACAAACCCTAAACATAAACCGTAAAACTTAAACCCTAAACCATAAACCATAAACCCTAAACATTAAACACTAAACCCTAAACCCTAAACCATAAACCCTAAACACAAAACCCTAAACCATAAAGCCCAAACCCTAAAGCTTAAACCCTAAACCACAAACCCTAAAGCATCAATCCCAAACTATACACCCTAACCCCTAAACCCCACACCCTAAATTATAAACCACAATCCCTAATGCCAAAATGGTAAACTATAAACCCTAAACACTAAACCATAAACCCTTAACCCCAAACCATAAACCCTAAACCCTCCGCCCTAAACTCTAAACAACAAACCCTAAACCATAAAACCTAAACCATATACCCTCAACCCCAAAACATAAACCTTAAACCCTAAAGCCTAAACACCAAACCATAAACCCTAAACCCTAAACCATAAACACCAAACCGTCAATCTGAAATCCTAAACCATAAATCCTACACCATAAACAATAAACCCATAAACCATAAACCACAAACCCTAAACCCTAAACCCTAAACAATAACCTTAAACCCTAAACCCATAAACCATCAACCCCAAACAATAAACCCTAAACCCTAAACCCTAAATGCTAAACCATAAACCCAAATGCCTAAACCCTAAACCATAAACCCTCAACCCCAAACCATAAACCCTAAACCCAACACCCTTAACCCTAACTAACAAACTCTAAACCCTAAATTCTAAACCCTAAACTATAAACCCTAAACCCTAAACCATCAACCCCAAACAATAAACCATAAACCCTAAACCCTAAACCTTAAACCCTAAACCCTAAACCTAAACCATATACCCTAAGCCATAAACCCTTAACACCAAACCATAAACCCTAAACCCTAAATCATACACCATAAACCCTAAATCATACACCATAAACACAAAACCATAAACCCTAAACATAAATCCTAAAACTTAAACGATAAACCCTAAACCCAAAACTATAAACCCTAAACCCAAAACCCTAAACACTAAAGTCTAAACCCTAAACCATAAATCCTAAACCCTAAACACTAAACAATAAACCCCAAACCCTAAAGTCTAAACCCTACACCCTAAACATAAACCAGAAACCCTAAAGCCTAAACCCTAAACTATAGACCACAAACCCTAAATCCTAAACCATAAACCTTCAACCCGAAACCATAAACCTTAAACCCTAAACCCTACACCATACACCCTAAACCACAAACCCTAAACCCTAAAGCCTAAACCCTAAACCAAAAACACGGCTAAACCCTAAACTATATACCCTAAAATTTAAACCATAAACCCTCAACCCAAAACCATAAACCCTAAACCCTAAACCACAAACCATAAACCCTAAACCCTAAACCATAAACCCTTAACCCCAAACCATAAACCCTAAACCCTAAACCCTACATCCTTAACCCTAAACCACAAACCATAAAGCCTAAACCCTAAACCCTAAATCCTAAACCATAAACACTAAACCCTAAACCACAAACCCTAAAGCCTAAAGCCTAAAGCCTAAACACTAAACCCTAAACCATAAACCCTAAACGCTAAACCATAAACCCTAAACCCCAAACCATAAACCTGATGAGAGGTCATCTTATGCTAGTTTTACAAGCATTTTTCATTAGTTTCATTAGGTTTTATGCACTTTCTTGCACAATAAGTAAGTAATTGGAGTGGATTTTCATGATTATGTTGAATCAATCAAACATCATTTATTTTACACAAAGTCATAGGTTTTCTACTAGAATTAATTGATTTTATAAATGATGCAAGATCTTGTGATTTTGGTGAGACTTTGATGTATTTGTTTGGTTGATGATAGGTAAAAAGATAAAGGAAAATAAGTAGAAAGCCCAAATTAAGCCCAAACAGAGGAAAAAAGAATCTTGGGACACACTTTGAAGTTTGAGCACGCTTTACACCTTAAGCCACGCTTTTAAAAGCGTGGCCCATGACATTAAAGTATTGCGTTCAAAAGGAAGCAAAGGCCAGGCTAAAAATTGCAGACGGAGCACTCAATGAAGCCAAGACGCACCAAATGGTGCAACATGCCAAGAAGCCACGTTCAGCAAAGTGAACACTATGTTCACTATAGCTAACATTTTCATGACCATTGAGCGAGGAAGCAACGGGCAGCATCAAAGCAACAAGGGTAGCAATCAAAATTACAAATGCAGCGTTCACTTTTGTGAACTTTTTCATGACCCTTGAGCAAGGAATGAAGGCACACAACCAAGCAACACAAGTAGCGTTGGAGAAGTGAACGTGCCGTTCAAAAGGGGACAGAGTAAGATTGATATACCAGCAGTTGGAGAAAAATCTACAAACTGATGATTACTACACCATCAACAAGATACTCTCACTGGAGCATGTGGAGATTGACCATCAATGAACAGGAAGAAGGCTCACAGTGAGAGGGGACAAATTGAGGCACCACAATCATCATCCATGATTTAATATTCTTGTTTTTGCTTTAATTTCAATAACTAATGGTTTTTCTAGCGTAAGTTTGAGCTCTCATGAATGGATTTGATAACTGCACACATCATTTTGAAGCATATGTTTGACTCCTAAGTTTGGTGTGCCTAAAGGCACCTTAACATAGCTTTTCATGCATAATTTATCATAGAACCATTATGGGATATATACTCATTCATTTTGTTTAAGTATATTGCTAAACCTTAAGTTTTGTGTCTGTATATGCTATGAATTTCAAGAAAGTCATTTTTACTCAAAGGCTCAAATTCATGAATAGATAAACCATACATTGCATCATTTTATGAGTTTATGGTAGTATGGTAGCAAATAAAATGTTTCTTATAATGAATATACTGATTATGATAGATATTCATTGGATTTTATATAGACCACTTAGAAGAAAACAAGTTTGGTGTTCACCAAAAATTTTGTCCAAATTCTAAGGGGCATGGTTGGTTATTCACAAATAAGGAACACATAGCAACACTTTCTTTATATATATATATATATATATTACACCACCACCGTATGAAATTTAAAGTTTAAGCTAACTATTTGTTTGGTTCATGTGGATAGGAATGGTGAAATTTGAAGAAAAGGACAAAAGGAATGCATGTACGGTTATCACAAGATGGAAAGGGGAGTCACATGTGCTTAGGGAAGTGTGCTCTCTTGGAAACAAAATCTACATGGTTTAACACCTTGGAGGCTGAACCACATGACCAATGAGGGAGTGATCCTTGTCTTTATCCATATCTACATGCAAGCCGTCCATTCCATGAACTTTCAACAATGCTTTGCTCAATCCTCACCTTTCCTTGCTACTCAACCGAATCCTCCAACTTTATGCTTTGTTTCATGCCTTGTCTATAAATTGGCAGTGACACTTCCGATTCTCACATATCCTTGCTTTCTCCATATAAGACCTCCTCATCTATTTACCCTTGTTTCATTCATAAACTCCTCTCAAACACGTTACAGCAGCCCGCTCTTACTCAAGGACATCACACAATACCCAACTTCTTCTCCCATTCTTAAACCGTGCCTAAACCATCTTTCCCCTAATTTCCCCTTTCCTCCCTTCTTAATTTATGGCTTCATCAAGTTCTAGAAAAAGGAAAGGAAAGGAACCAACATATGATACTAAGAGATTTAAGTCTCAATTTCATGAATCAAGGTATTATAGGCTAATGGAATCAAAGAAGGTCATTCCAGAGATGGGGTTCAAGTTAAAAGATGGAGAATATCCCATCATGAGAAGAATAGAGGCAGAGAGGAGATGGGAACTTCTATGTGAACCTCTCACAGACATCAGTGCAGTCATAAAAAGGGAGTTTTATGCAAATGCTGTGAGGTCAAGCAAGGACAGCCCTTCCCTATAAGAGTTATGTTAGGGGGGTTGAGGTAGATTTTAGCCCATCATCCATCATGAGAGTCTTGTAGATAAGAGTGATAACCTATGAAGAACCCAGCTTTGATGACAAAATGCAGGGTGAAAGTGATCCTGATGAGATACTAAATGGCTTATGCTTTGAATGCAAAGACTGAGAAAGGGACTTAGAAGGAAATCCAAGCTACTTGAAGAGAATGGATCTCATACCTGAAGCCAAATGTTGGTACGAAATAGTGAGAAGATCCATACTCCCCACTGCAAATACATCTGAGGTCACAACAAAGAGAGCAATTCTGACGTATTGCATACTTAGGGGAGGAGAAGTCAATGTCCCATAGCTCATCACAGATAGCATTCAAGAGATAGCTGAGGATACAGGTAAATCAAGTAGACTTGGTCACCCAAGCACTATTCTGAGGCTGTGCAAAAGAGCAGGAGTACTCTTTGAGGATGAAAATATTGAGAAGGTAAAAGGAAGCAGAGGGGTCACCAAGCAAAGCATGGAAGGCGTCACTGATGACACTAACAATCAGCAAGAGAGAAGAGCTCAAGGAAGAAGGAGGAGACCACAAGTAGAGGGGGAACAAGCTCCTGGTGCAATAAATCTGAGCCAAATGCAAAGAGCCATTGAAGAAATGTCTCAACAATACATGAGAGCACAGGAGCAACAACAGGAGCAATACTTGAGGCAACAAGAGCAGTATTTGAAGGATCGTTAGCAACAACAGCATTGGCAGCAGCAAATGATGGAGAAGCAAGAAAACTTCCAGCTCAAGATGTTGGATCAACAGAGAGAGTTTTAGGCAAGAATTCTTGAAGGGCAAGGGGAACAATTAGCAAACTTTCAAGAATCATTTAATAGATTGTCCCTACGACAAGCCAAGTATGGGGAGTACACCCAAAATCTCTACCAATGGAAGAATATATATCATACAATTGGAGAGCATAAGAACTTGGACAGAATGGAGTATGATATAGCAACTCAAGCAAAGTTGGACTATGTAGTCCATAGCATGCCAACATTGAACCAACAGATCAAGCCATTTGAGCAATGCCAAGAGTGGGTAGACCATCAGAGAGTACTAGCCAATAAAAATACAGCACACATGCAACAAGGATTAAAGGATGCTGGGCTCTGGGGTCAGATAGACCACATTTGGGATCGAAGATGCCCTGTTGAAGAACCCCAAGAAAAAAGCAAGAAGAGGAAGAAGAAGAAAGGAGAATGCAGCAAAAGGAAAGAGCATGACAACTAGAGGTGGTAGATTACCTTTTATAGTTTTAATTAAATAAGGATGATGCATATCTGAAATATGATATGCCTCCAAATGTTTTATATTCTGCACTTTCATATCTTGAGTAGTTTTCTTGTTAGGATCTGCATTATGCTTGTTATCACTCGTCTATCTTAAATTATGTCTTGTTTCCCTTTTGCATCAATAAGAGAAAATGTTTGAAATAGAAAGTGATTGTTCAATATGGTAGGAATTAGAATGAAACTTGTAGTGGTAATTGCTTGATTGGATGGAAAGCTCAATAATAAAAGCTGCATAATAGAATGTTCTATGTAGTGTGAACTTAGTTGCTGTCATAAAATCTTTTATTAATGAAATTCCCTGGAAAATGAAGCAAAGTAAGAAAGAAAAAGAAAAGAAAATCCAAGGATTGGCAACAAAAATAAAAGAAACAAACAATAAGGCTAGACACCAATAGCTTGGACCTTAGGACATATGCTTGTGATGCTTCTTGTACTAGGATATGCTTGGATAGTTAGGTTCTGAGGAGTCTTTTAAAACTTGGAAACTTGGATTAACTAATCTGGGATTACCAACCGAAAGTCCATCATCAAGAGCAACCTAGCTACAAAGCATTTAGTGATCCAAAGAGATGCTGGGCATCAATGTTCCTAAGAAGAATTATGAGCCAAGTGTCTGTAGTGAAAAAGTGTTGAGCAAAATTGAGCTAGAAGGCTGCTCCAACACTTGACACTGAGTTATCATTGAGAAATAAGCTTTCTAAGCAAAAGAAAGAAGGAAAAACCAAAAGGGATCAATCAAAGAGTAAGGCATTATGACAGCAACTCTAGTGAATCCTCAAAGAAACATTTCTTATCTATCAGCAAAGAATAATTGAGCTACATTTTTGTCTGCATAAAACCCCATAGTTCAAATTCTATTATCTGCTAAATAAGGACTTATATACTTCTCTGTTTCACTTCATTTCTTCTCATGTTTAGTGCTTGCTTGGGGACAAGCAAGATTTAAGTTTGGTGTTGTGATGACAAGTCATCTTATGCTAGTTTTACAAGCATTTTTCATTAGTTTCATTAGGTTTTATGCACTTTCTTGCACAATAAGTAAGTAATTGGAGTGGATTTTCATGATTATGTTGAATCAATCAAACATCATTTATTTTACACAAAATAATAGGTTTTATGCTAGAATTAATTAATTTTATAAATGATGCAAGATCTTGTATTTTGGTGAGACTTTGATGTATTTGTTTGGTTGATGATAGGTAAAAAGATAAAGGAAAAGAAGCAGAAAGCACAAATTAAGCCCAAACAGAGGAAAGAAGAATCTTGGGACACACTTTGAATTTTGAGCACGCTTTGGACCTTAGGCCACGCTTTTAAAAGTGTGGCCCATGACATTAAAGCGTTGCATTCAAAGGAGCAAGGCCAGCGCTCAAATTGCAAACGGAGCGCTCAATGAAGGCAAGACGCACCAAATGGTGCAGCATGCCAAGAAGCCACGTTCAGCAAAGTGAACGCTACGTTCACTATAGCTAACGTTTTCATGACCATCGAGCGAGGAAGCAAGGGGCAGCATCAAAGCAACAAGGGTAGCGCTCAAAATTTCAAACGCAGCGTTCACTTTTGTGAACTTTTTTGTGACCCTTGAGCAAGGAAGGAAGGCACGCAACCAAGCAACACAAGTAGCGTTGGAGAAGTGAACGTGCTGCCGTTCACAAAGAAAACGCTATAGGCAAGAAGCAATGCGCACGTGAGGAGCCAGAAGAATGAAAGCCAAGTTCACTAAACTCAACGGAGCGCTCCACTGGAGCATTCCTCCAACCCAATTTCAACCAAAGCCATCCGGATCCACTTTTCTTCAAATCCAAAAATCAAAAGGCCCACTCCAAACTTTGAAGACCAAAATAGAAAGTGTATATATAGGAGTTAATTTGATTTGTAGAGGACCTTTTGCTCATTTTTAGTTTTCACTTTTAATTTTAATTTTGAATTTGGGAATTGGGATTAGATCTAGTTTGCTTTCTGTTTTCATTTTCTTTTCTTCTGCAACTTCTGCTTTTTGTTTTGGGTTTTTGAAGTGAGATTGAAGAATTCCATTGAATTCCTTGATCTGAGAATCATCTTTGCTTTTATTTCATATAGTTCTGAGAATTGGAGAATTGGATCTAAATCTTCTCTTCTGTTATCATTTTTATTTCTTCTGCAATTTATTTTCTGTTTGGTCAAGAGAGTAATTGAGATCTAGATCTGCTTTTTGATCTTGTTGCTTTTCAAAGATTTTCAATTTCTCTTTTAAAGATTTCACAATTGATCTAAGTTTTCTTGCTGTTTGTGTCTTCAAGAAATTTTCCATTTCTGTTTTGCTACTGAGCTGAATCTCTTCATCTCATAGCTCTCTGATTTACTTAAATTTACATTTTTAGTTCAATTTTGAATCCCAGTACCCAAATCCCTTTTATTCTTCAAGCAATTTACATTTCCCAGCAATTTAGATTTAGCAATTTAGGTTTCTTGCACTTTAAGTTTCAGTCATTTACTTTTCTTGCAATTTAAGTTTCATCAGCTCATTTATTTTCTTGCTCTTTAAGTTTCTGCAATATACTTCTTCAGCACCTTTAGATTTAGTAAATTTTCATTCTGCACTTTTATTTTCTTGCAATTTAACTTCTCTTAACCAAGTTACACTCAATTCATCAAATATTCACTTAACTAAATTCATCACCTAAATTAAATTGCTCAATCCATCAATCCCTGTAGGATTGACCTTACTCTGGTGAGTTATTACTACTTGATGCGACCCGGTACACTTGCCGGTGAGTTTTGTGTGGAGTCATTTTTCCCTCATCAAAACCCTGAACCTTAAACCACAAACCCTAACGCCTAAATCCTAAACCATAAACCCTCAACCCCAAACCATAAACCCTAAACCCTAAACTGTACACCCTAAACCGTACACCTGATACACGGAAACTTGTCTCTCAACAATTTTCCTTCGGCAAGTATACCGAATTGTCATCAAGTAAAAACTTACAATAGAGTGAGGTCGAATCTCACAGGGATTGATTGGTCAAGCAACTTCAATTAGAGGAATGTTCTAGTTGAGCGAAGCAGAATTTGGTTTGAGAGTTGCAGGAAATTAAATGGCGGGAAAGTAAATAGCAAAAAATGTAAATGCTGGAAGTAAAGAGCTGAAAATAAATGGCGGAAAGTAAATTGCAGAATTGTAAATGGGAATGGGGAAAATGCTAGTAAAAGTAAATTATAGAAATTAAAGAGAATGGGTAAGATCAGAATGGGAAATTCATTGGGTTTAGGAGATGTTGCATTCTCCGGATCAAGTTCATTTTCATCTCTTCCTCAATCAATGCGTTCATTGATCTTCTTGGCAATCTTAAGTGATCGAATTACAATTCCTTGTAATTCAATCTCTCAAATCTTGATCAATAGCCAATTCCTTGGTCAATTGCTCATGAGAAGAGATGAAGTATGGTCACTGATTATACCACATGCATTCCCAATTCAAGTGTTGGTAGAATTATAGTCACCATATCCTTCCAACCCCAATTTGGTCCAACATGAGAAAGCATTTCTAGCATGATCTTTTCATTCCTCGTCCAAGGTTCAGAAGAGATCCAAGTATGAATAGCTTCTTTTCCAAGATAACTACCCAATTCGATGAAGATTGAAAGATTTCTAGTAAAATCAAGAGAAAAGATAAAAGAAGAGTAATGAAAACTAATATTGATCCATCAAATTACAACAGAGCTCCCTAACCCAATGAAAGGGGTTTAGTTGTTCATAGCTCTGGAAATGGAAAACAGAGATGGAAAATACATTATGAAAAGTAAACTAGAAGTGCAGAGAAAGTAAAATTATACAGAAGGTAGTTCTCCAATTTCCAACCCCCCCCCCAAAAGGCTCTACTGATCTAATTCAAAACTACCCCTATATATACTACTCTTCTGATCTTCTAGTTGGTTCTTCAAGTCTTGGATATGGGCCTTTGGATCTTGAGTTTGAAGCAGTTACCATCTTCAGTGGGCTTAGCTTTACTTGCAGAGAGAAAGTGTGAAGTAGGCAGGGTGTTTAGCTCAGGACGTTAGTGGCGTTAACGTTAAGTGAGAGTGTGGACTCGAGAACATTAGTGACAATCACCTTTTTCACTAACGTTCCTAACCCAGGGATGATCCACGTTAACTTCAACGTTAGTGGCACCAGCGTGACCACTAACGTTGCCTCTTGGTCCTTCGCACACGTTATTGGGACTCACCTTTTTTAATAACGTTGAGAGTCCTCCCTTCCCCTACGTTAGAGTCCACGTTAACTTAGTTAACATGGCCCTTAACGTAAGCTTGCCAATCCTTCGAGAACGTTAGTGACATTTACCTTTGTCACTAACGTTCCAAGATGCCCCTACTCCCCACGTTAGAATCCACGTTAGCCATCTCCAATGTTAGTGACAAAAGTGAGTGTCACTAACGTTGGCTCATCATCCTTCCCTCCACGTTAGCTTCCACGTTAACTAAGTTAACGTGGGAGTTAACGTGGCTCATAGTGGTTCATTGTGGCTCATTCCAACGTTAGTGACAAAGGTGAGTGTCACTAACGTTGGCGATTATTTGCTTTCTCTACGTTAGCTTCCACGTTAACTAAGTTAACATGGGAGTTAACGTAGCTCAAAGTGGCTTAGTCCAACGTTAGTGACAATGGTGAGTGTCACTAACGTTGGCCATTCTTTTGCTTCCCAACGTTAGAGTCCATGTTAACTAAGTTAACGTGGAAGCTAACATGGCCAATATGAGCTTGGTCCAACGTTAGTGACAAAGGTGAGTGTCACTAACGTTGGCTCCACTTTCTTTCTTCCACGTTAGAGTTCACGTTAACTTAGTTAACGTGACTCTTAACATGGGCTATGATGTCTTTGAGGACGTTATTGGTGATTACTTTTCTCATTAACGTTGCAAGCTAGCTCCCATTCCACGTTAGTGGTCACGTTAGTTAGACTAACGTGGCTGCTAACGTGGTTCTTTCTTGCTTCCTTTGTCCTGAAATTAAGCAATAAAGTACATCAAAGTTCTAATCCACATCATGAGACATGCATCATCTAATTTGTCATATAATTCATGCATAATTCTCATGAAATCATGTAAAGTGAACCATGTTTGCTTGAATCAAGATGTAAGTGAAATTCTACCCAAAACTTTCTTATTTCCGAAGAAAATGCATGAAACTATCCTAAAACAGTAAAAGAAAGGTCAGTGAAACTGGCCAAAATGCCCCGGCATCACAACACCAAACTTAAAGCTTGCTTGTCCCTAAGCAAGTACTAGAACAAGAGAATGATGAATGAAATGCCAAGAGAAATGAGTCATTATTGTGGAAGTTATGTCCTTTGTTTTATGGTGGTTTTATGCATAGCAACTTAGGTTCATTCCTTCACTGGCTTTCAGACCTTTATCATGTCCCTGAATACTCACTTGACTGCACCTTATGAAACTTTTATTCATTGATCCATTTTGTCATTTCAGGGCTTATTTGTGTTCTTAGACTAGGTGCTTTGTGAGGGGGCGACTCTTTAAGATAAGCTTTCAGCCAGCATTCCCGAACCAGTTGGTTCAAGGTGCTAGGTGTTAAGACACCCCTACGGACTTACTTCCTCAAGTCTCTTTCCCTCATACATACACACCACAGGCACATGGTTTGTTATTTTCTTTTCTTGAGACCTTGGTGTCCAACACCTCTTTGGGTTGCTAAGTGTTCTGTAGCAAGGGTTACTCTTGATAGTGGACTTTCAGCTGATAATCCCGGGTTAGTTAACCCAAGTTACCAAGTGATAAGGCACCCCTAAGAGCTTATTCATCCAAGTAAATCCCTTACACAAGAGCACCACAGACATATCCCTCAAGATTCAAACCCTTGGTGCCTAGCCTTATTTCTTACTCTTTTTCTTTTATTCTTTAACTTTCATTTTTCTTTCTCTTTTTCTTATTGGGATATTGTTATTCAGCTAGTCTCATGGGGTGTGTTTCAAGCATATGATTCAGGACAGATAGTTGTCTTCCCACCTTATTGGTGAACCAACTTAGCTAATCTATTACCACACCACAAAATTAGGAATTTACTCCACAATATGGATTCCACTATGGTCTTTGATAACACAGATTCTCTTTTTATTTGATTAAAAAAGGGACAAGCATACAAATAAGCAAGGTACGAATGCAGTGACATGAAGACTAGCGAGCATAGACCTAAGCAATGAAAAACTTAAAGGCATAATTCAAAATCCTAACTACCATGGAACATGTTCTATTTCATACATGATTTTCCTTATTTAAAGCTTGAAAAATTATGGATCAAAGAGGGAACTCCACCACCTTTTACTCATGGGGTTGCCCATGCTCTTCTTCTTGCTTGTCTTCTTGGTGTTTTTCTTGAGTGCTTGTACTCTCACTTCCCTTGCCTTTTCAACTTCTTCCAAAAACCAGCATCTTCCATCTTTTTTTTCAGTGTTTCCTTCTGTTGTTTCACCTTCCTTTCCTCTTGTTCTGTGAAATCTTTTTGGACCTCATCATACCTAGGGATTGCAGAGTGTAGATTATGCATATGACTAGATATATAGTTCAACATAGCTTGAGTGTTTATGTTGAACTCCTCCCTATGTAGTTGCCGTCCTTCATTAAGTACACTGAACTCATTGAATGCCTTCGTCTGAGCTAGCTGGCATTGGTTGAGTTTTTGAAGGCGCTTGTCTTGACGTTCTTGCCTTTCAGACACTTGATTGATGGCTTGAGTGAGCTGGGAATAATGTTCCATTTGCTGTTTCTGCCACTCCCCTTGTTGATTCATCCAATTAGAAAGGAGCTCTTCTTGACGATCCATCCTTTGAGCTTGAATGTGCAGTTGTTGTTCTTGTCCCTCCATATAACTCCTTGCTAGTTCCTCAATGGCTCCATGAATGTGATTCAGGTTTATGTTGGTTGGTTCATAATATTCTCTTTGTTGGTGTTCTTCCTGATGAGACTCTTCTTGGTGCGCTCCTCCTTTTGGTTTTGGCTTTCCTATGTGAGGTCTTCTTTGTTGTTGGGCTGGTGTCACATAAGTTAGACACTGAAACGTAATTAGCCTCCCAGGATTTAACCAATCTGGGTTTCTATCCTCAAAGATAACCTTGGCCTTCCTGCACAGTCTGAGGATAGTGCTGGGGTACCAAAGCCTGGCACCCGAATCAATCTTCTCAGCTGACTCTTGAATCCCCTCAGCTATAAGTTCGTGCACATTGATATATCCACCTTGTACTAAGCAATGTACCATAGTAGCTCGAGTGACGTTGACCTCAGAATTGTTCGCTGCTGGGAGGATAGATCTCCTAACGAGTTCAAACCATCCCTTGGCTTTAGGGCTGAGGTCTCCTCTCTTGATGAACCTGGGTCTCTTATCCACATACCTTTTCCAGTCAGCTCCTATAACACATATGTCATTCACAATTTGTTCGAGTTCATCATCGTCAGGGCTCTTGCTTACTCTTGCTTGATAACCAAGCTCATTAAAATGTGGTGATTTCAACTGAAGAGTTCTTGTTATAGCATTGGGGCTGAAGTCCACCTCTCCCTCTTACGTAACTTTTGAAGGTGGGGGGCCTTGGTTTTGTCTTCTCTGACCACATTTGCATAGAACTCTTTGATGAGGTTTGCATTTATCTTCCCCTCCGGGTTCGTCAGTCTTTGCCAACCCCTTTGTTCAATCTTCTCTCGAATCTGTGGGCACTCATCCTCGTCAATTTGGAATGTTAACTCAGGCAGTATCTTCTTGAGCTTTATCCGTTCAAATTTGAGTTCATGGAATGCAGTTTTGAATCTGCTCTCATCAAAAGGAATGCTTTCCACTGGTTCTTTCCTCTTTTCCCTTTTGGAGCTTGATGATGCCATGAGTTTGGGTTGATATGTGAAGAGGATGGAAGGTATGGAGAGATGAGGAATTCGGTTGGTTAGGACAAGGTGTGATGAAGGAGTTTTGATGCCGAAGGTGTGTAGTGTGAGGAATGGGAATTGGAATGTGAAGGGAAGTATGGATTAGGATTCACTTATATAGGGAAGTGGTAAGTGAATGAAAGGTTTGGATTGATGGAGTGGTTGTGTGATGAACGGATGGGGTTTAGCATGGGGTGAGCACAAGGATCCTCATCTTTTTGAAGGAGATTGGTTCGGTCTCCAAGGGTCTCATTCTTTCAATTTTTACATGGCAACATTTCCCAATACATTTTCCCTTGAGACACGTGTGAAATACTCTCCTTTTGTGGTGGCCAAATCTTCCTTTCAATTGTCATCAATTTTCCTACAAAACAAGAAAAGAAAAAAAAAGATGTAATTATTGATTGTGTGAATAGTGGCGGCAAAATAAAAAAAATGGAAGCAACTGCCACTTTTTTTTATAGTTCTTGTTTATAACTAACTAAGTAGTATTCATGAATGCCAACCAACTGATTAACTGAATGTGTCCGTGTATGCAACATTGGTGACACCATGGGTGACACCAAACATAGTTTGTGGCCATGTGATGTAAGATTTTTGTTCAGGGCTCTAAGAGTAACATCACAATTATGCTCTCTTAGTATGCCTTGAACACCAAACTTGTTCTTTACTATATGCTGTATAAAAGGATTCATTCAAGTGTATGTCAGGGTTGGTTTGGAGTTCATGAACCTTGCATTATTAACTCTTCTAAAAGCATGTAAAACATGGGTTGCCTCCCATGAAGCGCTTCTTTAGCGTCACTAGCTTGACGTTTTTTTTTTCCTTTGTCAGGGTGGCTGGTAGTGCTTTAAATCCTCCCCACTTGCAGTAAATCTATCTCCATTGGCTTCATCAAGGATCTCCACATGTTCTAGGGAGAGAACTCTGTTGATGGTAAAAACTTTAGGTAGCTGAGATGGGATGGTAGGGAGATCAGGGGGAATGGCTGGGAAGTAAGCTGAGATTACTTTATCCCCTGGAGAGAAGTCCTCTGTAGGAATCTTCTTGTTCCTCCACCTCCTTGGTACCTTCTTCTTTGTCCCTTTTGATGTTGCCTTGCTCTTTGTGACCTCCTCTTCCAGGGAGATTTTGTTGCTAGCCTCATATAACTCTGGTGGTTTAGGTTCCTCCTGATTTTCCTTGAGCTGTGACAGCTACTGATTGCCTTGTTCATCAACTAAGGCGGTTCCCAGATGTGCTGGTTGTGCTTCAGTGCTTATGTCTTCTATCAGTATCTCACTGTGATCTTTGCTTGGTTCTTTGTTCTCCTGATCTATTTCTTGTGAGGGCTTGAAAACATTGAAAGTGAGTTGTTCATCATGAATCCTCAAAATTAGCTCCCCTCGCTCCACATCTATAAGTGCTCTGGCTGTAGCTAGGAATGGTCTTCCCAATATGATTGGGTGGAGGTGACTCTCTTCCATGTCCAAGATGACAAAGTCTGTGGGAAGGAAGTATTTTCCAACCTTCACCAGCACATTTTCAACCACTCCTACTGCTTGTTTTTGAGTTTTGTCAGCCAGCCTGATAACTACATCTGTGGGTATTATCTCATTGATCTGCAGCCTCTTCACAAGGGATAAAGGCATTAAGTTGATGCTTGCTCCCAAATCACAGAGTCCTTTATCAAACATTGTTTCTCCTATGGCACAGGGGATGTAGAAACTTCCTGGGTCCTTCCTCTTTGTAGGCAGCTCTAGTTGAATGAGAGCACTGCACTCCTTATTCATCACTATTGTTTGTCCTCCCTTGAGTGAGTTTTTCTTGGTCAGTAGCTCCTTCATATACTTAATGTATAAGGGCATTTGTTGGAGGGCCTTGATGAATGGTATGTTTACATGGAGAGATGTAAACATGTCAAGAAATCTTGAGTATAGTCTTTTCTCTACACAGCCATTTAGTAATTGGGGAAAGGGTGCATAGAGTCTCGGTAGCTCTTTCTGTGTCAGCTCCTTCTGTGTAATTGTGGTTTCTTGATGATTCTCCCCCTGCTTTCCTGCTGAAGTATCTTCTTGTTGTTCTAATGGGTTGTTCAGCTCTTCCTCAGTCTCCTTATTGCTTATAGTGACCATCTTGCAATCTTCTCATCTGACTTTCTTTGCTTTACCTCTCAGATTTTTCTCTGTCACTTGGGAAGCTATCAGTAGGTTTGGGAATCTGCTCGGAGAGGTATCCCACTTGAAATTCCAGCCTATTGATGGTGTCTCCTTGATTCTTGATATTGGCTCGCACCTCCTCCTTGAATACCTTATTATCTTGAATCTCTTTGCATATGCCCTCAAGTGGAGTCTCAATTCTGGAGAGTCTGTCATCAGATGTTGGTGGGTTGGGATTGGAGTGATGAGAAGGGTTGTTTTGGTTTTGGTATTGATGTGGAGAGGTGTTGTTAGGGTGGTGTTGATATGATCTTTGTGTGGAATGTTAGTGAACTGCATGGTTGTTGGGGTTGTGACGTCTCTGGTCTTGGCTTTGATCTTATTGATTTCCCCACCCAAAGTTTGGGTGATTCCTCCAACCAGGATTGTAGGTCTTGGAATATGGACCATGGGTCTGCCTGGGTGAGTTTCCAATGTAGTTGGCTTGTTCTTGCTCATCCTCTGGCTCTGCATTCACTCCTTCTTGGGTTGCTGATGAGGTGGTGATTGCTGCTACTTAGTTCCTCTCCATCTTCTTGGTTAGGTCAGCTAAATGCTTGGTAATGAGCTTGTTTTGGGCCAGCAGTACATCTACATTATTTAGCTCCATCACTCCTCTAGTGTTGCCTCTTTCGGAAGCATAGAAGTAGTCATTCTCAGCTACAGTCTCAATGACATCTATGGCTTCTTCAATGGTCTTCTTCTTGTTCAGAGATCCCCCGGATGAATGATCTACTGCCTTCTTTGATTCATAAGAAATGCCTTCATAGAAAATATGTAGCTGCACCCATTCATTGAATATATCTGGTGGACACCTTCTTGTCAGGTCCTTAAACCTCTCCCATGCTTCATATAGAGTCTCACCATCTTGCTGCCTGAAGGTTTGCACCTCAGCTCTCAGCCTGTTGATCTGTTGAAGAGGATAGAATCTTGCCAAGAACTTGTTCACCACCTCTTCCCAGGTTGCTAAACTCTCCTTTGGAAAGGACTCTAGCCATTTAGATGCCTTGTCCTTGAGTGAGAAGGGAAATAAGAGTAGTCTATAGGTGTCCGGATGAACACCATTAGACTTCACAGTATCACATATCCTTAGGAAGGTGGTTAGATGTTGATTGGGGTCTTCTTGGATGCCTCCTCCGAATGAACAATTGTTCTGAACAAGGGTGATGAGCTGTGGCTTTAGTTCAAAGTTGTTGGCATGTATGGTTGGTCTTTGGATGCTACTTCCGTAATTTCCTGGGTTTGGATTGATGTAAGAACCCAGAACCCTTCTCTCTTGCCCAGCCTGATGTGCTGGACCTTCTCGGCCATGGTTGTGAGCCTCTTCTTCATGATGGTTCTCCATATTCTCATCCATATCTGGTTCAAAGGACTTCTCCTCTTCCTTAGCACCAACTACTCTCTTTCCTCTTGCTTCCCTCCTTAATCTAAGGAAGGTCCTCTCAGGTTCAGAATCAAAAGAAGTTGAAGCCCTTGTCATACAACCAACAAGGCACAAGCAAGGAGATAGATGCAGAAAGTATTCTTGTTAGAAATGCTGTTAGTGTGAGTGATGCAATATATCGAACAGTTAGTGGGTTAGTAAACTGAATTGTAAATAACGAAGAAAGAGGAGTAGGGGGTAAAGGGAAGAAAATAACTAAAACTGAAAGTAAATTACTCAAACAGAAATTTAAATCAAACAAAAGAAAAATTCTCAATCTAGTGATCCTCCAATTTAATCATTGTTGATACAAAATCAATCCCCGGCAACGGCGCCATAAACTTGATACACGGAAACTTGTCTCTCAACAATTTTCCTTCGGCAAGTATACCGAATTGTCGTCAAGTAAAAACTCACAATAGAGTGAGGTCGAATCCCACAGGGATTGATTGGTCAAGCAACTTCAATTAGAGGAATGTTCTAGTTGAGCGAAGCAGAATTTGGTTTGAGAGTTGCAGAAAATTAAATGGCGGGAAAGTAAATAGCAGAAAATGTAAATGCTGGAAGTAAAGAGCTGAAAATAAATGGCGAAAAGTAAATTACAGAATTGTAAATGGGAATGGGGAAAATGCTCATAAAAGAAAATTGTAGAAATTAAAGAGAATGGGTAAGATCAGAATGGGGAATTCATTGGGTTTAGGAGATGTTGCATTCTCCGGATCAAGTTCATTTTCATCTCTTCCTCAATCAATGCGTTCATTGATCTCCTTGGCAATCTTAAGTGATCGAATTACAATTCCTTGTAATTTAATCTCTCAAATCTTGATCAATAGCCAATTCCTTGGTCAATTGCTCATAAGAAGAGATGAAGTATGGTCACTGATTATACCACATGCATTCCCAAATCAAGTGTTGGTAGAATTATAGTCACCATATCCTTCCAACCCCAATTTGGTCCAACATGAGAAAGTATTTCTAGCATGATCTCTTCATTCCTCTTCCAAGGTTCAGAAGAGATCCAAGTATGAATAGCTTCTTTTCCAAGATAACTACCCAATTGGATGAAGATTGAAAGCTTTCTAGTAAAATCAAGAGAAAAGATAAAAGAAGAGTAATGAAAACTAATATTGATCCATCAAATTACAACAGAGCTCCCTAACCCAATGAAAGGGGTTTAGTTGTTCATAGCTCTGGAATTGGAAAACAGAGATGGAAAATACATTATGAAAAGTAGACTAGAAGTGGAGAGAAAGTAAAATTATACAGAGGGTAGTTCTCCAATTTCCAACCCCCCCCAAAAGGCTCTACTGATCTAATTCAAAACTACCCCTATATATACTACTCTTCTGATCTTCTAGTTGGTTCTTCAAGTCTTGGATATGGGCCTTTGGATCTTGAGTTTGAAGCAGTTACCGTCTTCAATGGGCTTAGCTTTACTTGCAGAGAGAAAGTGTGAAGTAGGCAGGGTGTTTAGCTCAGGACGTTAGTGGTGTTAACGTTAAGTGAGAGTGTTGACTCAAGAACATTAGTGACAATCACCTTTTTCACTAACGTTCCTAACCCAGGGATGATCCACGTTAACTTCAACGTTAGTGGCACCAGCTTGACCACTAACGTTGCCTCTTGGTCCTTCGCACACGTTATTGGGACTCACCTTTTTCAATAATGTTGAGAGTCCTCCCTTCCCCTACGTTAGAGTCCACGTTAACTTAGTTAACGTGGCTCTTAACGTAAGCTTGCCAATCCTTCGAGAACGTTAGTGACACTTACCTATGTCACTAACGTTCCAAGATGCCCCTACTCCCCACGTTAGAATCCACGTTAACTAAGTTAATGTGGCTTCTAACGTGGTGATGATAGCCATCTCCAACGTTAGTGACAAAGGTGAGTGTCACTAACGTTGGCTCATCATCCTTCCCTCCACGTTAGCTTCCACGTTAACTAAGTTAACGTGGGAGTTAACGTGGCTCATAGTGGTTCGTTGTGGCTCATTCCAACGTTAGTGACAAAGGTGAGTGTCACTAACGTTGGCGATTGTTTGCTTTCTCTACGTTAGCTTCCACGTTAACTAAGTTAACGTGGGAGTTAACGTAGCTCAAAGTGGCTTAGTCCAACGTTAGTGACAATGGTGAGTGACATAAACCCTAAAACCTAAACCCTTAACCCTAACCCTACACCCTAAACCATAAAGCACAAACCCTAAAGCCTAAAGCCTAAATCACAAACCCTAAATCCTCAACCCCAAACCCTAAACCCTACACCCTAAACCATAAACCACAAACCCTAAACCCTAAACCCTAAACCACAAACCCTAAACTATAAACCCTAAACCCTAAACCATAAACCATCAACCCCAAACAATAAACCCTAAACCCTAAACTACAAAACCTAAAGCCTAAATCCTAAACCATAAACCAGACGTCCTAAACCATAATCCACAAACCCTAAAGCCTAAGCCCTAAACTATAAAACCTAAACCCTAAGCCATGAACCCTTAACACCAAATCATAAAACCTAAACCCTAAATCATACACCCTAAACCCTAAACTATAAACCCTAAACATAAATCCTAAAACTTAAACCATAAACCCTAAACCCTAAATCATAAATGCTAAACCCTAAACCCTAAACCCTAAACAATAAACAATAAACCATAAACCATAAAGCACAAACTCTAAAGCCTAAAGCCTAAACCACAAATCCTAAATCCTCAACCCCAAACCCTAAACCCTTCACCCTAAACCATAAACCACAAACCCTAAAGCCTAAAGCCTAAACTATAGACCACAAACCCTAAATCCTAAACCATAAACCCTCAATGCGAAACCATAAACCTTGAACCCTAACCCTATAGCCAACACCCTAAACCACAAACCCTAAACCCTAAACCCTAAACCCTAAACCACAAAGCCTAAAGCCTAAACCCTAAACCACAAAGCCTAAAGCCTAAACCCTAAACCATACACCGTTAACCCTAAACCATAAACCCGATATCATACACCCTAAACCATAAACCAGAAACCCTAATGCCTACACCCTAAACTATGAACCCTAAACCCTAAACCATAAAATGTCAACCACGAACCACAAACCCTAAGCCCTAAAGCTACACCCTAAACCCTAAACCACAAACCCTAAAGCCTAAACCCTAAACTATAGACCACAAACCCTAAATCATAAACCATAAACCCTAAACCCGAAACCATAAACCTTGAACCCTAAACCCTACACCCTACACCCGAAACCACAAACCCTAAAGCCTAAATCCTAAACCCTAAAGCCTAAACCCTACACCAAAAACACAACTAAACCCTAAACTATAAACCCTAAACCTTAAACAATAAACCCTTAACCCCAAACCATAAACCCTAAACCCTAAACCATAAATCCTAAAGCCTAAACCCTAAACCATAAACTCTCAACCCCAAACCATAAACCATAAACCCTAAACCCTAAACCCTACTGATAAACCACTATTTCATGGTTTATCTTGTGCTCAATTGAGGGGTTTTTATAAACTCTTTACCCACTTATTTATACTATTTGCATGGTTTTACATTTACCTTCCTAATTATGTGCTTTGATTGAAAACATGCTTCTTTGGTCTTAAGTTCCCTATGTTTAATCCTCTCTTATTACCATTAGATGCCTTGATATGTGTGTTAAGTGATTTCAGAGATTACAAGGCAGGAATGGCTCAGAGGATAGAAAGGAAGCATGCAAAAGTGGAAGGAATACAAGAAGTTGGAGAAATTGCTAAGCTGTCCAGCCTGACCTCTTCGCACTCAAACGGCTATAACTTCAGCTACAGAGGTCCAAACGACGTGGTTCCAGTTGCGTTGGAAAGCTAATGTCCGGGGCTTCGATTTGATATATAATTCATCAACCCTAAACCCTAAACCCTAAACCACAAACCCTAAAGACAAAACACTAAACTGTAAATAATAAAGCCTAAACCCTAAACCCTAAACCCTAAAGCTTAAACCCCAAACCCTAAAGCCTAAAGCCTAAAGCCTAAAGCCTAAACACTAAACCCTAAATCCTAAACCCCTAAACCCAAAACCACAAACCATAAAGCCTTAAAGCCTAAAGCCTAAAGCCTAAATCCCAAACCCTAAAGTCTAAACCCTAAACCATAAACCCTAAACACTAAACACCAAACATTAAACCCTAAACCCTAAACCCTAAACCATAAACCATGAACCCAAAACTATAAACCATAAACCATAAATCCTAAACCATAAACCCTAAACACTAAACAACAAAGCACCAAACCCAAACAATAAACCCTTAACCCTAAACCCTACTCCCTAAGCCACAAACCACAAACCATAAACCCTAAACGCTAAACCCATAACCCAAAACCCAAAACCCTAAACCCCAATAACTAAAACCTAAACCACAAACCCCAAACCCTAAACTACAAACCCTAATGCCTAAACCCCAAACCCTAAACCCTAAATCCAAACCCGAAAACCCTAAACCATAAACCCTTAACCCTAAAGTCTAACTACTAAACCCTAAAACCGTAAACCCTGAACCATAAACTCCAAACCCTAACCCTAAACCCTACACCCTAAATCCTAAACCCTAAGTCCCTAACCCATAAACCAAAAACCATAAACCCTAAACCCTAAACCCTAATCCCTAAACACTAAACCATAAACCCTAAACACTAAACAACAAACACTAAAGCTTATACCCTAAACCCTAAATCCTAAACCATAAACCCTCAACCCCAAACTATAAACCATAAACCATAAACCTTAAACCCTAAGCCCTAAATCCTAAACCCTAAACCACAAACCCTAAAGCCTCAAGCCTAAACCATAAACCCTAAACCCTGCACCCTAAAGCATAAACCACAAACACTAAACCCTAAAGCCTAAAGCCTAAACCCTAAACCATAAACCTTTGACCCCAAACCATAAACCCTAAACCCTACACCCTAAACCCCTGAACCACAAACCCTAAAGCCTAAAGCCTGAACAAAAAACCCTCAACCCCAAACCCTAAAACCTAAACCCTACACCCTAAAGCATAAATCACAAACCCTAAACTATAAACCCTAAACCCTAAACCCTCAACCCTCAACCCAAAACCATAAACCCCAAACCCTAAACCATATGCTCTAAACCCTAAACCACAAACCCTAAACACTAAACCATAAACCCTCAACCCCAAACCATAAATTTTAAACCCTAAACCCTACACCCTAAACCAAAAACCACACCCAACGGTAAACCCTAAACAATAAACGTTAATCCCTAAACCATAAACCCTAAATTCTAAACCCTAAATCATTAACCCTAAACCCAAAACCGTAAACCATAAACCCTAAAGACTAAATACTAAACCATAAACAACAAAGCCTAAATCCTAAACCCTAAACCCTAAATCATAAACCCTAAACCCTAATGCCTAAAGCCTAAAGCCTAAACCCTAAACAATAAGCCCTAAATCCTAAACCCCTAAACCACAAATCCTAAAGCCTAAAGCCTAAAGCCTAAACCCCAAACCCTAAAGCCTAAACCGTAAACCAGAAACCCTAAATACTAAACAACAAACACTAACGCCTAAACCATAAAATCTAAACCCTAAACCCTAAACTGTAAACCCTAAACACCAAACTATAAACCATAAAGCATAAACCCTAAACCCTAAACCACAAACCATAAAGCCTAAACCCTATACGATAAACCCTAAACCCTAAACAATAAAGCCTAAACACAAAACCATAAATCCCAAACCATAAACACTGAACACTAAACCCTAAACCACAAACTCTAAAGCCTAAACGCTAAACGATAAACCCTAAATCCTAAACCCTAAAGCCAAAACACTAAACCATAAAACACCAACCCCAAACCATAAACCCCAAACCGTACTCCCTAAGCCATAAACCATAAACCCTAAACCCTGAACCCTAAACCCTCAACTCTCAACCCTAAACCCTAAAGCATAAACACGAAATCCTAAAGCCTAAACTATAAACCCTAATGCCTAAACCCAAAACCCTAAACCATAAATCAAAACCGCAAACCATAAACCATAAACCCTCAACCCTAAAGTCTAACCCATAAACCCTAAAACCATAAACCCTAAACAAAAAAAACTCCAAACCATAACCCTAAACCCTAAACCTTAAACCATAAACCCTACACCCTAAACCCTAAACACTAAATCCCTAAACCCTAAACCACAAACCCTAAAGCCTAAACCTTAAACCCTAAACCCTAAAGCCTAAACATTAAACCATAAATCCCAAACCATAAACCCTAAACCTTAAACCCTAAACCACAAACCCTAAAGCCTAAACCATAAATGATAAACGCCAAACCCTAAACCCTAAAGCCTAAACACTAAACCATAAACCACCAACCCTAAACCAAAAACCCTAAACCCTACTCTCTAAGCCATAAACCACAAACCCTAAACCCTAAATCTTAAACCCTCATCACACAACCCTAAACCCTAAACCCCAAATCCTAAAACGTAAACCACAAACCCCAAATCCTAAACTATAAACCCTAATGCCTAAACCCTAAACCCTAAATCACAACCACAAAACCTAAACCATAAACCTTCAACCCTAAAGTCTAACCCATAAACCCTAAAACCAGAAACCCTAAACCATAAACTCCAAACCATAACCCTAAACACTAAACCTTAAACATTAAACCCTACACCCTAAACCATAAACCCTAAATCCCTAAACTCTAAAGCCTAAAGCCTAAACCCTAAACACTATACAACAAACACTAAAGCCTAAACCCAAAACCCTAAATCCTAAACCAAAAACCCTCATCCCCAAACTGTAAACCATAAACCCTAAATCCTAAACACTAAATCCTAAACCCTCAACCCCAAACCCTAAAGCCTCAACCCCAAATCATAAACATTAAACCCTGCACCCTAAACCATAAACCACAAACACTAAAGCCTAAACCCTGAACCCTAAACCCTAAACCATAAACCTTCAACCCCAAACCATAAACCGTAAACCCTAAACCCTACACCATAAACCCCTAAACCACAAACCCTAAAGCCTAAAGCCTAAACCATAAACCCCCATCCCCAAACCCTAAATCCTAAACCATACACCCTAAACTATAAATCGCAAACCCTAAAGCCTAAACCCTAAAATATAACCCCTAAACTATACCATAAACCTTAAACCCAAAACCATAAACCTTAAACCCTACGCCCATAAACCTTAAACCCTAAATCTTAAACCATAAACCCTAAAGCATAAACCCTAAACCCTAAACCCTAAAGCCTAAAGCCCAAAGCCTAAACACTAAACCCTAAATCCTAAACCACTAAACCCTAAACCACAAACCCTAAAGCCTAAAGCATAAACCCCAAACCCTAAAGCCTAAACCCTAAACCATAAACCCTAAACACTAAACAACAAACATTAAAGCCTAAACCCTAAAATCTAACCCTAAACACTAAACCATAAACCCTCAACCCCAAACTATAAACCATAAAACATAAACCATAAACCCTAAACCCTAAATCCTAAACCCTAAACCACAAACCCTAAAGCCTAAACCCTAAATTATAAACCCTAAAGCCTAAAGCCTAAACACCAAACCATAAATCCCAAACCATAAACCCTAAACCATAACCCCTAAACCACAAACCCTAAAGCATAAACACTAAACCATAAACCACCAACCCCAAGCCATAAACCCTAAACCCTAAACCCTACTCCCAAAGCCATAAAACCCAAACCCTAAACCCTCACCCCATAACCCAAAACCCTAAACCCTAAACCCCAAATATTAAAACCTAAACTACAAACCCCAAACCTAAACTATAAACCCTAATGCCTAAACCCAAAACTCTAAACCCTAAATCTCAACCCCAAACCCTAAACCATAAACCCTCAACCCTAAAGTTTAACCACTAATCCCTAAAACCATAAACCCTAAATCCTAAACCATAAATCTTCTACCCTAAACCCTAAACCCTAAACCACAAACCCTAAAGACTAAATACTAAACCATAAACAATAAAGCCTAAATCCTAAACCCTAAACCCTAAATCCTAAATCCCAAACCCTAAGGCCTAAAGCCTAAACCCTAAACTCTAAACAATAAACCCTAAATCCTAAACCCATAAACCCTAAACCACAAACCCTAAACCCTAAAGCCTAAAGCCTAAACCCCAAACCCTAAAGCATAAACCCTAAATACTAAACAACAAACACTAAATCCTAAACCCTAAAATCTAAACCCTAAACCGTAAACTGTAAACCCTCAACCCCAAACTATAAACCATAAACCATAAACCCTAAACCCTAAATCATAAACCATAAACCAGAAATCCTAAACCCTAAACCCTAAACCCTAAACCCTAAAGCCTAAACACTAAACCATAAAGCTCAAACCATACCCTAAACCTTAAACCCTAAACCACAAATCTTAAAGCCTAAACCCTAAACGATAAACCCTAAAGCCTAAACAATAAACCATAAACTACCAACCCCAAACCATAAACTTTAAACCCTACTCTCTAAGCCATAAACCACAAACCCTAAACCCTAAACCCTAAACCCACAACCCTAAACCCTAAACCCTAAACCCTAAACCCCAAATCCTAAAACCTAAACCACAGACCCCAAATCCTAAACTATAAACCCTAATGCATAAACCCTAGACCCTAAACCCTAAATCACAACCACAAACCCTAAACCATAAACCTTCAACACTAAAGTCTAACCCTTAAACCCTAAAACCATAAACCCTAAACCAAAAACTCCAAACCCTAACCCTAAACACTAATACTTAAACCCTAAACCCTACACCATAAACCCTAAACCCGAAATCCCTAAACCATGAATCACTAGTAGAAATAAGGTTTTTTCGGACGAATTTTGAGACGAAATCGAAATAAATTTTGAACAAATTAGAGACAAAATATTTTTTTCAAACAAAATTGGGAAGAATTTTTTGTCCCAAAAAGCCTTGTTGCTAATTTCTATTTTGTCTGAAACTTTGTCCGAAATTTTTTTCAGACGATTTTGTGACAGATTTCGAATAGGCATTTATTTGCTAGATTTCTAACTATTATGATGTATTTTAGATGAATTTTAGACAGATTACCCAACATAAAGACAATGTATTTCAAACAAATTTCAAACGTAAAAATATTTCATTTCAGACAAATTTCAAACAAAAAATATATTTTATTTCAGACAAATTTCTAATGAATTTAGTCAAATATAAAAAATTATTTCGAACAAATTTTAGACAAATCAAATATTTCTTTTCAATTAAATTACAGACAATTTTAATTTAAAAGAATTTACGTATTTGAAACAAATTTCATACAAAACAAAAAATTATTTTCGCACAAATTTTCTACAAATTTAATATAATATTTCAAACAATTTTCATACAAAATAATTTGCTATTTAATATATAAATATTTTAGAAAATAAATTGTATTCGATCTGCTTTCTATGTTAAGACCATCATAATCATTTTTTCATATTACATCATCGAAATTATAAGCACATAAGAAAGTCATGAAAAAGTTGATTACCATAAAAGAGATAAAAAAAAATATTTATCATTAAAATACTTTTGTCCATAAATGTAATCAAACTAAAATAAGAAAAAAATACTTAAACTAAAACAAAGAAAGCCTTTAAAAAGTTCAAATATCATGCATAAAATAAAATGTACTAACTAATTCACCTAAAAATTTCTTAATCTAAATCAGAAAAAACATATACTCCTGACATCAATCACTTATGTTATCATCCTCATCATCACTAGAGCCTGTCCCAAGCTCATCTTCTGCAGGATCAGACAAAGTTGAAGGAAGTGGGAGATTCAACTTCTTATACAAAGCATGAATTGTCTTTTTAGTAGAACCAATTCTTTTCTGTTGAACCTTTAGTTGACGTCCTTGATCTTTTAACTTGTGCTCAGCATCATTCAACTTAACCTTTTGCTCTGACTACTAGAGAATACATAAATCAAAACAAAAATTCAAAGACATTGGCAAATGATAGAAAAAGAAAAGTGTTAATAGAGTTGAAGGAAAACTACTAACAGTGTTAATAGGATCAAGAGTTTGTATTGAATCAACAATCATAGCACGAGGGGAAAGAAGCTGAGCTTTCTTCAATATGTCCCGAAAACTAAATTAAGATAAAAAAGCAGACAAGTATTTAGACTTCACCATACAGTTCTCGCAAGTTAAGGCTATTACATAAAATAATCGCTTAATAGGACCCAAACAATAACTTAAAAAAAAAATCCATATATAAAACAGAAAATAATATAGCAAGAAGAATGCTAGCAGCAAAACTAATCAGAAAAAATCTAGATTTCCACCTTAATATCAACACTTAAATATAAATATATATCTGATTTAATCCTAAGGCGTTATGCTCTGTTACCAATTTTCTCAAGGCTCTGTCACATGTCACAAAACAAAATAAATGCAACCAAATTAGAGAAGGTTAACTGACTCTAAACCCAAGGCACAGTCACAAATCAAATGTTAAACTTCATTTTAGTTCCCACATCAGAAAAATCAAATATTATCCCAAACTACAATACCAGGATGTAGGAAAGAAACCCAATAAAAGCTAACCTCTTTACCAGACACATATAAAATTCGAGACGCTTTGCCTTCACTGCAACCCTTTGCTATCATTGTTGCTATCTTCCAATCAAATCGTGACAATAAAAGAAAGCATTAGTGGTAAGAGTTTTGTATCCTCTTAATTTAAAAGAAATCAAATTGAACTCCTTCCAAGTCCAATCAACAAAATCTGAAACAAGATAGATAATAATAACATTACAATCCACAAGATCGATTCTGTTACAAGTGAGCCAATCATTTCACTTCATTTGTACCCTCTTAATTTACTCTGTGGCATTGCGGAAGCGATCCAGAAAGAACTTATTGTATAAATATTGCTCTCATAAAATTTTAGTACCAGAAATAAAATCTCTCACACAAGAACATATTTATAAAGTTTAACTTTAATGCACTTTCAGGTTAAGCAATTTTAGACATGCATTCAATTAGGTAAAGTCACCTAACAAAAGTAAACTACTTTTTTACATTTATTGTAGAAACCAACAATCTTAGTATCTTTCAACTTGTATAACTTTTACTACAAAACTTCAATTAGGCAAAAGTTTGGTTTGAAAACTCCTAACTTATCTAGCAACAAGTGTGTCTTGGTTGCAACCCAATTGCTATTCAATTCTAAGAGTTACAAGCATTGGAAGTTGGTGCATAACTTGCTGAAAACTGGTTCTTTCCAGCTTAAATCATTAACTTTCAAAAATTCACAACTCCCAATCCTTAACTCCTAAAATTCTGAAGTTTTAGACAAATAAACCAAGTTAATCAAATTTTAAAACAAAATTAGTTTCGTTCCAAAACTCAGCTCGTAGGAGTCACAGTACAACAAACAAGTTGCTGCCCTGTTTGAACTTTTCTGCTGCAGAACAAATTTATCGACCTAACTTTAAAAATTCGCCATAAATTGTGTATTTAATGAAAAGGCCTCAAATTTTCCAGTCCAGCTCCATATATTCCCAAGTTTAATTCAGACTTGGTCCCATGCAATTCCGATCATTACAGAATTAGTTATAGCTTTCCAAAGTTTCTGACTTCGTTTAGAAGTAATGCAGAAAATCAGATTTTACAATTCATCTTTGAAAAATCATAACTAATTCTCTAGTTAAAACGAAATCTTCAAAATTGAATATTAATAACTATACTTGTTGTAGTATGCTTAGCTTTTTTTCTCATAACATTCCAATCTCTATTAAGTTGCTGGTTCACTTTCAAAGTTGCCATTTAATTTCAAACCTCGGATTTTTCAGCAAGCAATTCAACATCTCAAATTCAATCCTTTAAACATTCTCTAAACCCAATTCCATTCAATCATCAACTAAATCCATCACCGATACAATAATCATATAACCAGCTCAACAGCAACAAATCCAACATAATCCATCAAAATTTAGAATTTTCATCAATCGCTCATCAACAATTCATATTCCACCCATGATCAATCAATTCCACAAAATCCACAATTTCAATCAATTCACAGCCACAATTCAACATCCACACAACCAATCAATTACTCATAATAATTCAACCTATTTACAGTTATTCAATAAACTTTATAGGCATTCTTAAATTAAAACTGTTTAAAATTTAAACCCCCTACCTCGATGTCGCAATCGTATTATTTAACTCAAAAAGCCCCTTTATCCCCATTCGTGGCAACAGTAGCAGCGACAATTCCAACGTAACCGGGACAGAGGCAGCGGCACCAACCATGATCATAGCAACAATTTAGACATTTTCGGCAGAACACAGCAATACTAAAACAAAGATATTGGCTACCGTAATTAAAATAAGAATATAACAGAGAAACAATTCTAAACAGAACAAGAGTAGAAGTGTTACAGGGTTTTGAACGGGAGAATCGATGTCAGAATGAAAAGGATGGCGCAACAACTTGCCTTCTCTGGTGACAAGCTTCAACTGTGATAATTCCAGCAAACTCAACAGAGTCAAGAACATTAGAAGCAAGCGCAGGGTTGTTACAGAGCAAATAAGGTTCAGAGGTGGTGATTATGGTAGCTAGGCATGATTAACTCAC
This sequence comes from Arachis hypogaea, assembly GCF_003086295.3. Taxonomy (NCBI): domain Eukaryota; kingdom Viridiplantae; phylum Streptophyta; class Magnoliopsida; order Fabales; family Fabaceae; genus Arachis; species Arachis hypogaea. Next base: position 69,217,899 of record NC_092054.1, on the reverse strand, counting down.
CATGAATTCCAGCGGCGACCAGGAATTCCAGTGGCGGCAGAGGAACGGCTCCTCCTCTGTTGCGTCACTTCCTCACACGCGTTGCTTCCTTCCTTTCTGCGGTAGTATCAACGGCGACCTCCTCTCCCTGTTTGGTTCCTCCCAACGATGGTGGTGGCTTCCATCAACGGCAGCGGCAGCAAGGCGCAGCAACGGCGGCAACGAAGACGAGCTCCTCTTCCTCGCGTCACGTCTGTCTCCCTCAACGCCTCTGCAAAGCAAATCTTTCTCTCCTCCGGCGCCTCAACGACAACGGTGATGGCAGTAAGGACCCAGCCGCGTCGTCCCCTCCTCTCTTCCCCTCTTCTCAATCGAGCTCCCCCTTTTCCCTTCTCTGTTTCCCCTCCTCTGAGTGTTGTGTGCGTGTGTTTAGGGATTTAGGGTAGTAAATTAGGAAATTTGGGATATTAGGATTTTTATTAGAAATTATTAGGACTAAGGTAAAATATATACGAGTAATATAACAATTTTATAAAATATTTGAGATAAAATAACAATTTAGAAATTAAATATAATACTATAAAGATTTTTTCTAAAATGCATAAAATTTTATTTATCAATATATCAATGAGTTTAAATAATTACTTTTAATTTAAATTATAAAATAGACATACTAATCATATTTTATAAAATATGATTTAAATCTTAATATTAATTATCTAAATTAAATCATATAACTTTTTATTATTTTTCTGTCACCATGACTTTAATTTTAATTTATATGAAATAACTAATTATAATAAAAGTTATACAAAAATATTAACTGACTTAAACTTAAAGTATTTATAAAAATCCATTTAATCATTCCTAAAAAGTTAATCTCTAAGAGCTCAATTTAATAAAATAAATTTTAATTTAATCACAATATAAATTTCTTAAATTAAATTATATAATACTTCTATTACTGAATTTCAGTTTCAAATTATATGAAATAATCAATTATAAAAATTACACAAGAATTGTAATTAACTTAACTCAAAATATTTAACAAAACTAATCTAATTATTCTTAATTGAACAATTTTTAAAAATAAAGAGTTATTATTAATAAAATAAGTCATAAATTTTTCATAATAAAAATGATCTAAATTAGATTGTACAATTCTTTCTTATTTTTCAATTACTAAAATTATACAAAATATTCCATTATATAAAATTACTTTAGAATCTTAATTGGTTTAAAATAAAATTATCTCTGAATCTATTTAATTATTTCTAATAAAATAATTTTTAAAATTATAAAGATTAAACTTAATAAGATAAAATCACAATTCATTCATTTTTAAATTTTAAAAAATGTGGGATGTTTAGGGGTGGAAAAAGGTCAGGCGGCCTGCCAGGGGCCTGTAGCCTGGCCTGTGTTTGGCCTGGCCTGGCTTGGCTTATTATAAAATAGGCACAGGCTCATGCTCTTATAAAAGCCTTATTATGTTAATAGGCCAGGCCCAAGTTCACTAATTAGCCTTATAGACCTGTCAAGCCTGCCTGGGCCTGTTAATACATAACTACATATATAAATATTTTTTATAAATATTAAATATCACATATTAAATATAAATATGTTTATTAAAAATAATTTTTTTAAATAATATTTTTATTTTTGTAAAAAAAAAATATCAGACCTTTTAACAGGCTTCAGGACAAGCCAGGCTTAGTACTTTGAAAAAAACCTATAGCAGGCTGCAGGCCAGGTTCAAGCCAATTGACTACATAACAGACCAGGCCTGTTAAGAACAAAACCTGGCCTGGCCTGGCCTGTTTCCACCCCTAGGAATGTTTAGGGGAGGAAAAAGGTCAGGCGGCCTGCCAGGGGCCTGTAGCCTGGCTTGTGTTTGGCTTGGCCTGGCCTGACCTGTTATAAAATAGGCACAGGCTCAGACTCTTATAAAAGCCTTATTATGTTAATAGGCCAGGCCCAAATTCACTAAATAGCCTTATAGACCTGTCAGGCCTACCTAGGCCTGTTAATACATAATTATATATATAAATAATTTTTTTATTATTAAAAAAACTATGAGATATTTTAAATTTATTGTATTTAATTATAAATAATTTTGTATATTTTACATACTTTAAAATTTAAATTTTTTTATAAATATTAAATATCACATATTAAATATAAACAATATTTTTATTTGTGTGATGAAGATGAAGGGCTGGGTGCCGAAAAGCCTTTGATGTGTTCATTTGTGTTTTCTTTTTTTAATTTTTAATATATGTTAATCTTACATGAAAAAGTATATGATTTTTTTATTTTACCTGATTTTTTATTCTTATTTATTATTTATATTTTTTTAGAATATTGGATATAATTTATTTTTAAGTTTTTATATATGTGATTCTATTAGATACACTTTGTCTTAAATTTTGAATTATTATAACGTAAATAATTAAAAGAATAAATTAAAAAATAATAGACTAATTTAAAATATAAACAATATTTTTATACTAAATGTTAAAATTTTTCAATAAACATTTGAAATTCGTTTGAAAACTGATGCACTGTCAAACAGAATTTACAAATGATGTTATTTTCATCCCAAATTTGCGCGAAAAAATTTTAGCTACTTCGAAGGGTAAGCTATAGTAAAGCATTTAAGACAAATTTTAGACAAATTTGGGATAGAATTAATATTTTTCAAAATGCGTCCCAAATCCGTCTAAAGTTACTGTGCATATTCAGATGGAATACAGATGAATTATAGTTTTTGTCCAAAATGTGTTGCTAATCTCTATGAAAATTTTAGCGCCATCCAAAAAAAATTGGCGCCAAAATTTGGGACAAAATTTAGACAAATTTAGGATAGAATATATTATTCCAATTTCTCCACTAAAAGTTGTTCAAAATTTGTCTAAAATTTGTCCGAAATTAAAAAGTCATTCAGACGGAATAAATTTCGTTTGAAATTTTTTTCCGAAAAAGCACTATTTCTAGTAGTGCCTAAACCCTAAAGCCTAAACCCTAAACCCTTAACACTAAACAACAAACACTAAAGCCTAAAGCCTAAAGCCTAAATCCTAAACCAAAAACCATCAACCCCAATGTGTAAACCATAAACAATAAACCCTAAACCCTAAACCACAAACCCTAAAGCCTCAACCCCAAACCATACACCCTAAACCCTGCACCCTAAACCATAAACCACAAAAACTAAAGCCTAAACCCTAAACCCTTAACCCTAAACCATAAACCTTCAACCCCAAACCATACACCCTAAATCCTAAACCCTAAACCCTACACCCTAAACCCCTAAACCACAAACCCTAAAGCCTAAAGCGTAAACCATAAACCCTCAACCCCAAACCCTAAACCCTATACCCTACAACCTAAACCATAAACCACAAACCATAAAGCCTAAACCCTAAACAATAAACCCTAAACCCTAAACCTTAAACCATAAATCATAAACCCTAAACCCTAAACCCTAAACCCTATAGAATACAACCTAAACCATAAACCACAAACCCTAAACCTTAAACTATAAACCCTAACTCTAAACCATAAACCCTAAACCCTAAACCCTAAACCCGAAACCATAAACCCTAAACCATAAAGCCTCTGCCCTAAACCCTAAACAATAAACCCTAAACACTAATCCATAAACCCTCAACCCCAAACCATAAACCTTAAACCCTAAACCCTACACCATAAACCATAAACCGCAAACCCTAACGCTAAGCCCTAAACTATAAACCCTAAACCCTAAACCATAAACCCTTAATCCAAACCATAAACCCTAAACCCTAAACCCTACACCCTAAACCATAAACCCTAACCCATAGATCCTAAAACCTAAACCGTAAACCCTAAATCATCAACCCTAAACCCTAAACCCTAAAGACTAAACATTAAACCACAAACAATAAAGTCTAAAGCCTAAACCCTAAACCCTAAAGCTTAAACCCCAAAACCTAAAGCCTAAAGCCTAAAGCCTAAAGCCTAAACACTGAACCCTAAATCCTAAACCCCTAAACAATAAACCATAAACCCTAAAGCCTAAAGCCTAAAGCCTAAACCCCAGACCCTTAAGCCTAAACCCTAACCCATAAACCCTAAACACTAAAGAACGAACACTAAAGCATAAACCCTAAAATCTAAACCCTAAACCCTAAATCGTAAACCCTCAACACCAAACTATAAAAAATAAACCATAAACCCTAAACCCTAAATGATAAACCATAAACCCTAAAGCCTAAAAACTAAACCATAAATCCCAAACCATAAACCCTAAACCATAAACCCTAAACCACAAACCCTAAAGCCTAAACCCTAAACAATAAACCCTAAACCCTAAAGCCTAAACACTAAACCATAAACCACCAACCCCAAACCATAAACCTTAAATCCTAAACCCTCAACACCCAACCCTAAACCCTAAACCCTAAACCCCAAATCCTAAAACCTAAACCACAAACCTGGAACCTTAAACTATAAACCCTAATGCCTAAACCCCAAACTCTAAACCCTAAATCACAACCCCAAACCCTAAACTGTAAACCCTCAACCCTAAAGTCTAACCCCTAAACCCAAAAACCATAAACCGTAAACCATAAACTCCAAACCCTAACCCTAAACCCAAAACCTTAAACCCTAAACCATAAACCCTACACCTTAAAACCTAAACCATAAATCCCTAAACCATAAACCCTAAACCCTAAATTCTAAACCCTAAACCCTAAACCCTAAACACTAAACAACAAACACTAAAGCCTAAACCCTAAACCCTAAATCCTAAATCATAAACGCTCAACCCCAAACTATAAACCATAAACCATAAACACTAAACCCTAAATCCTAAACCCTAAACCACAAACCCTAAAGCCTCAGCCCTAAACCATAAACCCTAAACCTTGCACCCTAAACCATAAACCATAAACAACAAACACTAAAGCCTAAACCCTAAACCATAAATATTCAACCCTAAACGATAAACCCTACACCCTAAACCCATAAACCACAAACCCTAAAGCCTAAAGGCTAAACCCTCAACCCCAAACCCTAAACCTTAAATCTTACACCCTAAACTATAAACCACAAACCCTAAAGCCTAAACCCTAAACTATAAAACCTAAACCCTAAACCCTATGCCCTAAACCCTAAACCACAAACACAAAACACTAAACCATAAACCCTCAACCCCAAACCATAAAACTTAAACCCTAAAATATACACCCTATACCATAAACCGCAAACCCTAATGCTAAACCCTAAATTATAACCCTAAACCCTAAACTATAAACCCTCAACCCCAAACCATAAACCCTAAACCATAAACCCTAAACCATAGATCCTAAACCTTAAACCATAAACCATAAACCCTAAATCATCAACCTAAACCCTAAACCCTAAACCACAGACCCTAAAGACAACACTAAACCATAAACAATAAAGCATAAAGCCTAAACCTTAAATCCTAAAGCCTAAACCCCAAACCCTAAAGCATACAACCTAAATCCTAAATCCCGTAAAGACAGTAAACCCTAAATCCTAAACCCATAAACCCTAAACCACAAAACCTAAAGCCTAAAGCCTAAATCCTAAATCCCAAACCCTAAAGCCTAAACCCTAAACCATAAACCCTAAACACTAAACAACAAACAACAATAGCCTAAACCCTAAAATCTAAACCCTAAACCCTAAACCGTAAACCCTAAACCCCAAACTATAAACCATAAACCAAAAACCCTAAACCCTAAACCACAAACACTAAAGCCTAACCTAAACGATAAACCCTAAACCCTAATAATTAAAGCCTAAATACTAAACCATAAATCCTAAACCATAAACCATAAACCATAAACCCTAAACCCCAAACCCTAAAGCCTAAACCCTAAACGATAAAAGACAAAACCATAAACCCTAAAGCCTAGACACTAAACCATAAACCACCAAGCCTAAACCATAAACCCTAAACCCTACTCCCTAAACCCTAAACCCTAAACCCTAAACCCTCAACCCATAACCTTAAACCCTAAACCCTAAACACCAAATCCTAAAACCTAAACCACAAATCCCAAACCCTAAGCTATAACCCTAATGCCTATACCACAAACCCTAAACCCTAAATCACAACCATAAACCCTAAACCATAAACCTTCAACCCTAAAGTCTAACCCCTAAACCCTAAAACCATAAACCATAAACCATAAACTCCAAACCCTAACCCTAAACACTAAACCTTAAACCCTAAATCCTAAACCATACACCCTAAACCCTAAATCCCTTAACCCTAAAGCTAAAAGCCTAAACACTAAACCCTAAACCATAAACACTAAACAACAAACACTAGAGCCTAAACCCTAAACCCTAAATCATAAAACAAAAACCCTCAACCCCAATGTGTAAACCATAAACCCTAAACCCTATATCCGAAACCCTAAACCACAAACCCTAAAGCCTTAACACCAAACCATAAACACTAAACCATAAACCCTACACCTTAAACCCTAAACCATAAATCCCTAAACCATAAACCCTAAACCCTAAATTCTAAACTCTAAACCCTAAACCCTAAACACTAAACAACAAACACTAAAGCCTAAACCCTAAACCCTAAATCCTAAATCATAAACGCTCAACCCCAAACTATAAACCATAAACCATAAACACTAAACCCTAAATCCTAAACCCTAAACCACAAACCCTAAAGCCTCAGCCCTAAACCATAAACCCTAAACCTTGCACCCTAAACCATAAACCATAAACAACAAACACTAAAGCCTAAACCCTAAACCATAAATGTTCAACCCTAAACGATAAACCCTACACCCTAAACCCATAAACCACAAACCCTAAAGCCTAAAGGCTAAACCCTCAACCCCAAACCCTAAACCTTAAATCTTACACCCTAAACTATAAACCACAAACCCTAAAGCCTAAACCCTAAACTATAAAACCTAAACCCTAAACCCTATGCCCTAAACCCTAAACCACAAACACAAAACACTAAACCATAAACCCTCAACCCCAAACCATAAAACTTAAACCCTAAAATATACACCCTATACCATAAACCGCAAACCCTAATGCTAAACCCTAAATTATAACCCTAAACCCTAAACTATAAACCCTCAACCCCAAACCATAAACCCTAAACCATAAACCCTAAACCATAGATCCTAAACCTTAAACCATAAACCATAAACCCTAAATCATCAACCTAAACCCTAAACCCTAAACCACAGACCCTAAAGACAACACTAAACCATAAACAATAAAGCATAAAGCCTAAACCTTAAATCCTAAAGCCTAAACCCCAAACCCTAAAGCATACAACCTAAATCCTAAATCCCGTAAAGACAGTAAACCCTAAATCCTAAACCCATAAACCCTAAACCACAAAACCTAAAGCCTAAAGCCTAAATCCTAAATCCCAAACCCTAAAGCCTAAACCCTAAACCATAAACCCTAAACACTAAACAACAAACACAATAGCCTAAACCCTAAAATCTAAACCCTAAACCCTAAACCGTAAACCCTAAACCCCAAACTATAAACCATAAACCAAAAACCCTAAACCCTAAACCACAAACACTAAAGCCTAACCTAAACGATAAACCCTAAACCCTAATAATTAAAGCCTAAATACTAAACCATAAATCCTAAACCATAAACCATAAACCATAAACCCTAAACCCCAAACCCTAAAGCCTAAACCCTAAACGATAAAAGACAAAACCATAAACCCTAAAGCCTAGACACTAAACCATAAACCACCAAGCCTAAACCATAAACCCTAAACCCTACTCCCTAAACCCTAAACCCTAAACCCTAAACCCTCAACCCATAACCTTAAACCCTAAACCCTAAACACCAAATCCTAAAACCTAAACGACAAATCCCAAACCCTAAGCTATAACCCTAATGCCTATACCACAAACCCTAAACCCTAAATCACAACCATAAACCCTAAACCATAAACCTTACCCAAACCCTAAACTGTAAACCCTCAACCCTAAAGTCTAACCCCTAAACCCAAAAACCATAAACCGTAAACCATAAACTCCAAACCCTAACCCTAAACCCAAAACCTTAAACCCTAAACCATAAACCCTACACCTTAAAACCTAAACCATAAATCCCTAAACCATAAACCCTAAACCCTAAATTCTAAACCCTAAACCCTAAACCCTAAACACTAAACAACAAACACTAAAGCCTAAACCCTAAACCCTAAATCCTAAATCATAAACGCTCAACCCCAAACTATAAACCATAAACCATAAACACTAAACCCTAAATCCTAAACCCTAAACCACAAACCCTAAAGCCTCAGCCCTAAACCATAAACCCTAAACCTTGCACCCTAAACCATAAACCATAAACAACAAACACTAAAGCCTAAACCCTAAACCATAAATATTCAACCCTAAACGATAAACCCTACACCCTAAACCCATAAACCACAAACCCTAAAGCCTAAAGGCTAAACCCTCAACCCCAAACCCTAAACCTTAAATCTTACACCCTAAACTATAAACCACAAACCCTAAAGCCTAAACCCTAAACTATAAAACCTAAACCCTAAACCCTATGCCCTAAACCCTAAACCACAAACACAAAACACTAAACCATAAACCCTCAACCCCAAACCATAAAACTTAAACCCTAAAATATACACCCTATACCATAAACCGCAAACCCTAATGCTAAACCCTAAATTATAACCCTAAACCCTAAACTATAAACCCTCAACCCCAAACCATAAACCCTAAACCATAAACCCTAAACCATAGATCCTAAACCCTAAACCATAAACCATAAACCCTAAATCATCAAGCTAAACCCTAAACCACAGACCCTAAAGACAACACTAAACCATAAACAATAAAGCATAAAGCCTAAACCCTAAATCCTAAAGCCTAAACCCCAAACCCTAAAGCATACAAACTAAATCCTAAATCCTAAATCCTATAAAGACAGTAAACCCTAAATCCTAAACCCATAAACCCTAAACCACAAAACCTAAAGCCTAAAGCCTAAACCCTAAATCCCAAACCCTAAAGCCTAAACCCTAAACCATAAACCCTAAACACTAAACAACAAACAACAATAGCCTAAACCCTAAAATCTAAACCCTAAACCCTAAATCGTAAACCCTCAACCCCAAACTATAAACCATAAACCAAAAACCCTAAACCCTAAACCACAAACACTAAAGCCTAACCTAAAGGATAAACCCTAAACCCTAAACACTAAAGCCTAAATATAAACCATAAATCCTAAACCATAAACCATAAACCTTAAACCCTAAACCCCAAACCCTAAAGCCTAAACCCTAAACGATAAAAGACTAAACCCTAAACCCTAAAGCCTAGACACTAAACCATAAACCACCAAGCCTAAACCATAAACCCTAAACCCTACTCCCTAAGCCATAAACCACAAACCCTAAACCCTAAACCCTAAACCCTAAACCCTCAACCCATAACCCTAAACCCTAAACCCTAAACACCAAATCCTAAAACCTAAAGCACAAACCCCAAACCCTAAGCTATAACCCTAATGCATATACCACAAACCCTAAACCCTAAATCACAACCATAAACCCTAAACCATAAACTTTCAACCCTAAAGTCTAACCCCTAAACCCTAAAACCATAAACCATAAACCATAAACTCCAAACCCTAACCCTAAACACTAAACCTTAAACCCTAAACCATAAACCATACACCCTAAACCCTAAATCCCTTAACCCTAAAGCGTAAAGCCTAAACACTAAACCCTAAACCATAAACACTAAACAACAAACACTAAAGCCTAAACCCTAAACCCTAAATCATAAAACAAAAACCCTCAACCCCAATGTGTAAACCATAAACCATAAACCCTAAACCCTATATCCGAAACCCTAAACCACAAACCCTAAAGCCTTAACACCAAACCATAAACCCTAAACCATGCATCCTAACCATAAAACCACTAACACTAAAGCCTAAACCTTAAACCCTAAACCCTAAACCATAAACCTTAAACACCAAACCATAAATCCTAAACCCTAAACCCTACACCCTAAACGCATAAACCACAAACCCTAAACCCTAAAGCCTAAAGCCTAAACCATAAACCCTCAACCCCAAATCATAAACCCTAAACCATACACCATAAATCATAAACCACAAACCGTAAAGCCTAAACCCTAAACTATTAACCCTAAACCATAAACCCTAAACCCGAAACCATAAACCCTAAACCATACGCCCTAAACCGTAAACCATAAACCCTAAACGCTAAACCATAAACCCTCAACCCAAACCCTAAACCTTAAACCCTAAACCCTACACCCTAAACCATAAACCACAAACCCTAACACTAAACCCTAAACTATAAACTAAACCCTAAACCATAAACCCTCAACCCCAAACTATAAACTATAAACCCTAAATCCTAAACCCTAAACCATAAACCCTAAACCATAGATCCTAAACCCTAAACCCTAAATTATCAACCCTAAACCCTAAACCCTAAACCACAAACTCTAAACTCTAAACCATAAACAATAAAGCTAAAAGCCTAAACCCTAAACCCTAAAGCTTAAACCCCAAACCCTAAAGCCTAAAGCCTAAATCCTAAACAATGAACCCTAAATCCTAAACCCCTAAACCCTAAACCACAAACCCTAAAGCCTAAAGCCTAAAGGCTAAACCATAAACCATAAAGCCTAAACCCTAAACCATAAACCCTAAACACTAAACAACAAAGAGTAAATCCTAAACTCTAAAATCTAAACCATAAACCATAAACCCTAAATACTCAACCCTAAACTATAAACCATGAACCACAACCCTAAACCCTAAACGATAAACCCTAAACACTAAAGCCTAAAGCCTAAATACTAAACCATAAATCCCAAACAATAAATGCTAAACCCTAAACCACAAACCCTAAACCCTAAACTATAAACCACAAACCCTAAACGATAAACCCTAAACCCTAAAGCCTAAACACTAAACCATAAAACACTAACACCAACCCCAAACCATAAACCCTAAACCCACAACCCTAAACCCTAAACACTAAACTCCAATACCTAAAACCTAAACCACAAACCCCAAAACCTAAACTATAAACCCTAATGCCTAAACCACAAACCCTAAACCCTAAATCACAACCCCAAACCCTAAAACCATAAACCCTCAACCCTAATGTCTAACCCCAAAAGCCAATAACCATAAACCATAAACCCTAAACCATAAACTCTAAGCCCTAACTCTAAACTCTAAACCTTAAACACTAAACCCTACACCCTTAACCCTAAACCATAAATCCCTAAACCCTATACCACAAACCCTAAACCATAGATCCTAAACCCTAAATCCTAAATCATCAACCCTAAACAACAAACCCTAAACTCTAAACCATAAACAATAAAGCCAAAAGCCTAAACCTTAAACCCTAAAGCTTAAACCCCAAACCCTAAAGCTTAAAGGCTAAAGCCTAAAGCCTAAATCCTAAACAATGAACCTTAAATCCTAAACCCCTAAACCCTAAACTACAAACTCTAAACCCTAAAGCCTAAAGCCTATACCCCAAACCATAAAGCCTAAACCCTAAACCATAAACCCTAAATACTAAACAACAAACACTAAATCCTAAACCCTAAAATCTAAACCCTAAACCCTAAACCCTAAACCCTAAACTATAAAGCATGAACCATAAATCCTAAACCATAAACCCTAAAGCCTAAACACAAAACCATAAATTCTAAACAATAAACCCTAGACCCTAAACCCTAAACCACAAACCCTAAAGCCTAAACCCTAAACGATAAACCCTAAGCCCTAAACCCTAAAGCCTAAACACTAAACCATAAACCACCAACCCCAAACCATAAACCCTAAATCATAAACCATCAACCCACAACCCTAAACCATAAACCCTAAACACCAAATCCTAAAACCTAAACCACAAACCCCAAAACCTAAACTATAACCCCTAATGCCTAAACCCTAAATCCTAAACCCTAAACCCTAAATCAAAACCCCAAACCCTAAACCATAAACCCTCAACCCTAATGTCTAACCCCTAAAGCCAATAACCATAAACCCTAAACCATAAACTCAAAGCCCTAACTCTAAACTCTAAACCTTAAACCCTAAACCCTACACCCTTAACCCTAAACCCTAAATCCCTAAACCCTATACCACAAACCCTAAAGCCTAAACCCTACACCCTAAACCCTAAACCATAAACCTAAATCCTAAACACTAAACAACAACAACTAAAGCCTAAACCCTAAACCCTAAATCCTAAGCCATAAATCCTCAACCCATACTGTAAACCATAAACCATAAACCCTAAACCCTAAATCCTAAACCCTAAACCACAAACCCAAAAGCCTCAACCCCAAACTATAAACGCTAATCCTACACTCAAAACCATAAACCACAAACACTAAGACCAAAACCCTAAACCCTAAACCCTAAAACATAAACCTTCAACCGCAAACTATAAAACCTAAACCCTACACCCAAAACTGCCTAAACCACAAACCCTAAAGCCTAAAACCTAAACCATAAACCCTCAAACGCAAACCCTAAACCCTAAAGCCTAAACCCTAAACCATAAACCATAAACCCTAAAGCCTAAACCATAAACCCTAAACCCCAAACCCTACGCCCTAAACACAAAACCACAAACCCTAAACACTAAACCATAATCCATCAACCCCAAACCATAAACCTTAAACCCTAAACTCTAAACCATAAACCACAAACCCTAATACTAAACCCTAAACTATAAACCCGAAACCATAAACCATAAACCCTCAACCCCAAACCATAAACTCTAAACCCTAAACCCTACTGCCTAAACCATAAACCCTAAACCATAGATCCTAAACCCTATACCCTAAACACTAAACCCTAAATCATCAACCATAAACCCTAAATGACAAACCCTAAAGACTAAACACTAAACCCAAAAGCCTAAAGCCTAAAGCATAAACCCTAAACCATAAACACTAAACCCTAAACCCTATACCCTAAACCCAAAATCCTAAACCCTAAACCCTAAACCTTAAACCCTAAACCCTAAACTATAAACCCTAAACCATAAACCACAAACCGTAAAGCCCCTAAACCCTCAACCCGAAACCATAAATTCTAAACCCTAAACCACAAACCATAAACACTAAATCATAAACACTCAACCCCAAACCATAAACGTTAAACCCAAAATCCTACAGCCTAAACCATAAAACCACAAACCCTAACGCTAAACACTAAACTATAAACCCTAAACCCTAAACCATAAACCCTCAACCCCAAACCATAAACCACACACACAAAACCATAAACTCTAAACCATAGATCCTAAACCCTAAACCCTAAATCCTAAATCATCAACCCTAAACCATAAACCCTAAACCTCAAACCCTAAAGACAAAACACTAAACCATAAACAATAAAGCCTAAAGCCTAAATCATAAACCCTAAACACCAAACCCTAAACCCTAAACCCTACATGATAAACCCTAAACTCTAAACAACAAACACTAAAGCCTAAACCGAAAATCTAAACCCTAAACCCAAAACCGTCAACCCTCAACCCCAAACTATAAACCATAAACCAAAAACCCTAAACCCTAAATCCAAAACCCTAATCCACAAACCCAAAAGCCTCAACCCCAAACTTTAAACCCTAAACCCTGCACCCTAAACCATAAACCACAAATACTATAGCCTAAACCCTAAACCTTTAACCCCTAAACCATACGCCCTAAACCCTAAACCCTAAACCCTAAACCATAAACCCTAAACCCTAAACCCTAAACACTAAACCCTAAATCCTAAACCCATAAACCACAAACCCTAAAGCCTAAAGCCTAAACCATAAACCCTCAACACCAAACCCTAAACCCTAAACCATGAACCCTATACCCTAAACCATAAACCCTAAACCATAGATCCTAAACCCTAAACCCTAAATCCTAAATCATCAACCCTAAACACTAAACCATAAACCACAAACCCTAAAGACTAAACACTAAACCGTAAACAATAAAGCCTAAAGCCTAAAGCCTAAACCCTAAAGCCTAAACCCCAAACCCTAAAGCCTAAAGCCTAAAGCCTAAAGCCTAAACATTAAACAATAAACCCTAAATCCTAAATCCCTAAATCCCTAAACCACAAACCCTAAAGCCTAAAGCCTAAAGCCTAAACCCCAAACCCCAAACCCTAAAGCATAAAGTCTAAACCCTAAACACTAAATAACAAACACTAAAGCCTAAACCCTAAACCCTAAATCCTAAACCATAAACCCTCAACCCCAAACTATAAACCATAAACCATAAACCATAAATGCTCAACCCTAAATCCTAAACCCTAAACCACAAACCCTAAAGCCTCAAGCCTAAACCATAAACCCTAAACCCTGCACTCTAAAGCATAAACCACAAACACTAAAGCCTAAACCCTAAACCATAAACCTTTGACCCCAAACCATAAACCCTAAACCATAAATCCTACACCCTAAACCCCTAAACAACAAACCCTAAAGCTTAAAGCCTAAACAAAAAACCCTCAAACCCAAACCCTAAACCCTAAACCTTACACCCTAAACCATAAACCAAAAACCCTAAAGCCTAAAGCCTAAACCCTAAATCATCAACCCTAAACCATAAACACTAAACCACAAACCCTAAAGCGTAAAGCCTAAAAACCCTATACACTAAACCATAAACAATAAAGCCTAAAGCCTAAAGCCTAAACCATAGACCCTAAACCCTAAACACCAAACCCTAAAGCCCAAACCCTAAATCCTATACACTAAACCCTAAATCCTAAACCCATAAACCCAAATCCACAAACCCTAAAGCCTTAATCTTACATGATAAACCCTAAACCCAAAACCCTAAAACCTAAACACTAAACCATAAATCCCAAACCATAAACCCTAAACCCTAAACCCTAAACCACAAACCGTAAAGCCTAAACCCTAAATGATAAACCCTAAACTCTAAACCCTAAAGCCTAAATACTAAACCATAAACCACCAACCCCAAACCATAAACCCTAAACCCTACTCCATAAGCCATAAACCACAAACCCTAAACCCTCAACCCAAATCCTAACCCCAAACCCTAAACCTCAAATCCTAAAACCTAAACCACAAACACCAAACCCTAAACTATAAACCATAATGCCTAAACCCTAAACCCTAAACCTTAAACACTAAACAACAAACACTAAAGCCTAAACCTTAAACCCTAAATCCTAAACTATAAACCCTCAACCCCAAACTAGAAACCATAACTATAAACCCTAAAACCTAAATCCTAAACCCTAAACCACAAACCCTAAAGCCTCAACCACAAACCATAAAACCTAAACCCTGCACCCTAAACCATAAACCACAAACACTAAAGCCTAAACCCTAAACCCTAAACCCTACACAATAAACCCCTAAACCACAAACCCTAAAGCATAAAGCCTAAACCATAAACCTTAACCCCAAACCCTAAACCCTAAACCCTACACCCTAAACCATAAACCACAAACCCTAAAGCCTAAAGCCTAAACCCTAAACTATAAACCCTAAACCCAAAACCATAAACCCTAAACCCAAATCCATAAACCCTAAACCCTAAACCCTAAGCCCTAAACCCTAAACTACAAACACTAAACACTAAACCATAAACCCTAAACACTAAACCATAAACCCTCAACCACAAACCATAAACCTTAAACCCTAAACCATGAACCATACACCCAAAACCATAAACCCTAAACCATAGATCCTAAATCCTAAATCATAAACCATAAACCCTCCCTAAACCCTAAATCATCAACCCTAAATCCTAAACCCTGAACCACAAACCCTAAAGACTAAACACTAAACCATAAACAATAAAGCCTAAAGCCTAAACCCTAAACCCTAAAGCCTAAACCCCAAACCCTAAAGCCTAAAGCCAAAACCCTAAAGCCTAAACACTAAACCATAAATCCTAAACCCCTAAACCATAAACCACAAACCTTAAAGCCTAAAGCCTAAAGCCTAAACCCCAAACCCTAAGGCCTAAACCCTAAACCATAAACCCTAAAAACTAAACAACAAACATTAAAGCCTAGACCCTAAAATCTAAACCCTAAACCATAAATCCTAAACCCTCAACCCTCAACAGACAACCCTAAACCCTAAAACCTAAACCCAAAATCATAAAACCTAAACCACAAACCCCAAACCCTAAATTATAAACCTTAATGCCTAAACCCCAAATCCTAATCCCTATATCATAACCCCAAACCCAACACCATACACCCTCATCCCCGAATGTCTAACCCCTAAACCATAAAATCATAAACCCTAAACCATAAACTCCATACCCTAACCCTAAACATTAAACCTTAAACCCTAAACCCTACACACTAATCCTAAATCCTAAATCCCTAAACCATAAACCACAAACCCTAAAGCCTTCCTATACCCTAAACTCTAAATCCTAAACTCTAAAAACTAAACAACAAAAACTAAAGGCTAAACCCTAAACCCTAAATCCTAAACAATAAACCCTCAACCCCAAACTGTAAACCATAAACCATAAACCCTAAACCCTAAAGCCTCAACCCTAAACCATAAACCACAAACAGTAAAGCCAAAACCTTAAACCCTAAACCCTAAATCATAAACCTTCAACCACAAACCATAAACCCAAAACCCTAAACCCTACACCTTAAACCCAAAAACCAGAAACCCTAAAGCCTAAAACCTAAACCATAAACCCTCAACCCGAAACCATAAACCCTAAACCTAAACCCTAAACTATAAACCATAAACCCTAAACCATAAACCCTCAACCCGAAACCATAAACCATAAACCGCAAACCCAAACGCTTAATCCAAAACCACAAACCCTAAATGCTAAACCATAAACCATCAACCCCAAACCATAAACCTTAAACCCTACCCTAAACCCTAAACCATAAACCTTCAACACCAAACCATAAACTCTAAACCCTAAACCCTACTGCCTAAACCATAGACCCTAAACCGTACCCTAAACACTAAACACTAAATCCTAAATCATCAACCCTAAACCCTAAACACTAAACCACAAACCCTAATGACTAAACACTAAACACTAAACCCTAAATCCTAAAGCCTAAAGCCTAAACTAGAAACCCTAAACCCTAAACCCTAAACCCTAAACCCTAAAGCCTAAACCCTAAACCCCAAACCCTAAAGCCTAAATCCTAACCCCTAAACCCTAAACACCAAACCCTAAATCCTAAACCCCTAAATCCTAAACCATAAACCCCAAACCCTAAAGCCTAAAGCCTACACCCCAAACCCTAAAGCCTAAACCTTAAACCATAAACCCTAAACACTAAACAACAAACACTAAAGCCTAAAACCTAAAATCTATACCCTAAACCCAAAAACGTAAACCCTCAACACCGAATTATAAACCATAAACCATAAACCCTAAACCCTAAATCCCAAACCCTAAGCCACAAACCCTAAAGCCTACACCCTAAACCCTAAACCTTAAAGCCTAAACACTAAACCATAAACCCCAAACCCTAAACACTAAACCACAAAGCCTAAAGCCTAAACCCTAAAAGATAAACGCTAAACACTAAACCCTAAAGCCTAAACACAAAACCATAAACCACCAACCCTAAACCATAAACCCTAAACACTAAACCCTACTCGCTAAGCCATAAACCACAAACCCTAAACCATAAACCCTAAACCCTCAACCCACAACCTACAACCATAAACCCTAAACCCTAAACCCCAAATCCTAAAACCTAAACCACAAACCCGAAACCCTAAACTATAAACCCTAATGACTAAACCCCAAACCCTAAACCCTAAATCACAACCCCAAACCCTAAAATTTAAACCCTCAACCCAAAAGTCTAACCCCTAAACCCTAAAACGATAAATCCTAAACCATAAACTCCAAACCCTAACCCTAAATCTTAAACCCTAAACCCTACACCATAAACTATAAACCCTAAATCCAAAAACCATAAACCACAAACCCTAAAGCCAAAACCCTAGACCATGAACCCTAAACCCTAAACTCTAAACAACAAACACTAAAGCCTAAACCCTAAATCCTAAACCATTAACCCTCAACCCCAAACTATAAACCATAAACCATAAACACTAAAACCTAAATCCTAAACCCTAAACCCTAAACTCTAAACCACAAACCCTAAAGCCACAACCCCAAACCATAAACCCTAAACCCAAAACCCTACACCCGAAACCCTTAAACCACAAACCCTAAACCCCAAACCCTAAACCCTAAACACTAAACCCTAAACTTTACACCCTAAACCATAAACCACAAACTATAAAGCCCCTAAACCCTCAACCCGAAACCATAAACCCCAAATCCTAAACCACAAACCATAAACACTAAATCATAAACCCTTATCCCCGAACCATAGACCTTAAACCCAAAATCCTACACCCTAAACTATAAACCACAAACCCTAACGCTAAACCCTAAACTATAAACCCTAAACCCTAAACCATAAACCCTCAACCCCATAGAAGAAATAGACGAAACGGTAGTCGCTAATTAGCGACAAACTCTACTGTAGCAGATTTGTCGCTAAACGCAAGCTAACTTCGTAGACAAAATAAAAAGCTTAGTTGACGCTAATTAGCGAGGAATTTTTTTGAACCTAACTCGTCGTAAGTTGTCCGCTAATATGATCACAAATTTGTCTCGTTTTGTAGTAAATCTATAGCTAATCTTTGAAAATTCTTAATCAAATTTGTAGGAATTTTGTCGCTAAACCAAAGCTATTCTAAATGAGAAAGTAGAGTTATGAAGTAGTCGCTAACTTGCTAGGAAATAATATATAATCAATTAGTTGCAATACTATCGCAAAATGTCATCACAATTTCCTTTTAAACTAGTAACAAATTGATAAATATCTCATAAATGTTTCAGTTGCAATAGAGTTTTTAATTTGTCACCATCATCAACAACGAGTATGTCGCTAATTTTTCTGTAATAATTATTCTAAATAATTTCTTTAAATAATAAAAATTATCTGTAAACAAAATATAGATGTAAAGACAGTTGTAACTTATTCAGCCAAGAACCAAATCTGTAGTAAACCTTGCATAGCTTTGTCTCTTATTTACAGTTAATACTTAATACATCAAATTCTTGTTTATGGAGAAACGTCACTTTAAAGTTTTACCCTCAAGATAGAAATGTGAGGAGGAAAAAATCAACTGAAAGGCCAGCCAAAGTACAACTACTGCAGGTAATTTTAGTGAAGGTATGCCTCCATTTGCAAGGTAAGGAATGGAGCTACTGGAATTACTTGAACTATAGCCATTTCTCACAGCTTTCAAATGGTCAACATTCATGTCAGAACTTTTCTTGATCTTCTTTCTTGAATCTGTTCAACTCTCACATAAGGGGAGAAAATAGAAAAGAATAAGTTTATGTCAAAAGCTATTCACTCTAATAACCGAATATCAAAAACATAAAATGAAAACTCATGGTCGAAAAAAGGCTCATGGTGGAAAAGAAAAACCACATAGACATAAATACCAGATAACAAAATCTGTAGAATATTTGAGCTGAGACTCCAATGCCAAGTTATAGGAATCTATTCCAAAACAAGGAGCTGGATCAATAATGATTTATTCAAAGATATCCAAAGCCTAATATCTAACAAGAGTGCCATTCAACTCTTTGTCAGTTTAGATAAATAACACAAAATTTGTCGCATATCATAGAAAATTTAGTGAATGCATAGAACTGACAGGACCTAAAAAATTCCAACCATCTAAAAGATGCCAATTAAATATTAAATATATAAATAAATTAAAATACTCTCCAGAACTAAAACAATCATATTGTTATAAAATTTCATAAGACAAAAATACATAAGTGGAAAATTAAAAGATAACAGCCAAATAGCAATCACAAAGAGCAGAGCCATTTGTCCTAATTGACTTTTGAAACTAATAGTTCAAAACTACATTATGCACATAACTCTGACTAAGCCAATTAGATTTCAACCACAACACAGTTCTACAAAATTTAATCAGAGTGTAGCACATAACATTAACATACCTTAACTGCAAGTTCTCCAATAGACCAGCATGCATTATTTGCTATTGAAATAGCCTCTTTAACCTTAGAAATTTTCTGTATAGATAACATAGTACATTAGCAAAATAATTGAAAAAATACAACCACTCAGTTGAACCCTAAACTAATACCAGAAATACACATACCAACTGCCTGGCTTAAGTTTCAGTATGAAAATTAAATCATTATAAAATGCAGCAGAAACCAAATCATTAAGTTGATTGTAGTAGAACCTTGTATACAAAAAGAAAAGGTGTAATAATGGTGCTTATTATCAACATAAATAGCACCAACTAAGATGAATTAAATGTGGCCACAACATTCAAAGCAACTGAAACTTAAACCAATGATTATAATTACGAAGCTGCTTGGATCATGCTAGTAGGAAAGGGAAGTACTAAACATTGCCAGTTTAATTATTTTAATTTATTACAACTAAATCATGAAAATATTAAGAGATGCATGTGAGAACTGGAAATCAAAGCATACCGTAGAAGTTATAAAATTGACAAAAAGCAGAGGACCTATACCGAGACATCGAAATGTGAAATAAATGCTTTCAAAGTACATAACATCATAGACAAGATAAGACATTTCCTAACAGATAAAACATAAGAAAAAGTGGGGTGCATACATGTGCTATAGACCGCCATTTGCAACCTTAAGCCACCATGGATGGTGCTGGGCACCCGAGAGGGGCTCTACATGACTGTCGGCCTTCTCAAGAGGAACAAGACCATTTGAAGAGAAGCAAGAAGAAAGTGCATAAAGATGGAAACCCAGCTGCTCATACCAACAAAGGAATACTGGATGGTTAATGGTATCCCATTAGAGGGAGGTATAGAGAATATAAGAACTATTGCTCATATGGTCAAAGAGGGTCTTATCCGAAATAAAATGGAAGGAGAGGGTCTGAATAAAAAAAGATCTGAGGGTGAGTTTGATGATGAAGAAGAAGTAGAGGACAAACCTGAGAAATGCAAGGAATGGAAAGAGATGGTAGCAACTACACTCCAAAAGAAATAAGAGTGGAGATCAGAGATGAGGGTCTCTACAACATTATCATTAATGAAAAAATGGAAAGGAAGCTCTAAAAATTATGGTAGAACACCCTTATAGTTAAGTTATTGGGAAGAAGAGTTGGATATACAGCTATAACAAGGAGACTTGAGAGTTTGTGGAGTGAGAAAGGAAGCATAGATGTCATACATGTTAGTAATGATTATTACCTGGTCTATAGATATAAAGCATTCCAAGAGAGGAAACAGATCTTTGTTTGAATTTGAAAGTTGCTACCATTTCTCTATTAATGGTGGCATGAGGATTTCAAGATAAACAGGCTGCAAAACAAGGAAAGAAGTAGTTTATATGAAAATTCATTAGACACAAAAGAATGCAAGAAAAATAATTTAAGAAAAAAAGAGAGAGAAACTTCTATGTAGGGAAGGTTGCTTACCCTTCCATGGAAAACTATTAAAAATAACATACCTGATTCAGCTCCCCACCAACAGCTTCAGCTAGAGTTCCAATGGCATCATATACAACTTAAGGAACACTAACATAGGACAGAAATATGGTCACCCAAATAAATTCAATTAAGGAAGATAGCTTAAGAGTGACTTGGAGGACAGCATTAAAAGCTCAATTTCATATTTATTTTCCAAAAGCCACTTCATGCATATAAGGTTTAAAACATTTTAAAAGCACTATTATGCATTCTAGTAATTTAAAAATCAGTCTATAACAGCATCACTGTACATTTTGTACATTTCAAACAGTTAACTCATGATAGGTTAAAATTATTCATTCTAACAGCTTACATTAACTAACTCTATCATGGAACTTAAGCAATCAAGCAAGTAAAACATGAGTAGCACACTAGTTTCAAAGCACATGATATTCTTTTTCGCTCAAAGCACATCATTTTAGGACACAGTTTGAGCAATTTTTGTTTGTTTTTATTTGGCACACAAGGTGGCACACATACACCCATTCTTGTTACTCTTATTACAACTTCTAGACCCTGCATAATGTACACTAGAAGTTTACCTCTCAAAAGGCAGATCTATGACATGACAAGAATGACAAATAAAACATTTAACTGCCACAAAATAGACTAACAATATACTGACCCAAGTTTGTTTATTTTATATTCGAAAAATAAACTAATAGAGTACAAACCATGTATTAGTTATTAAAACCATATAGACAAAAATTAGGAAGGTTAAATTTTAATCACTACACCCTGCCCTCATTAGTGAACAACAATTATGAACAAAACCCTTAGAACCAGGATAAAAGGCATAAATCTAAAGGTATGATGGGTCAAAGAATATCAAAAAATAATGGTCCATAAATGATCGCTAAAGAGACTGTGAACCCCGATAAGGCATATAAATTTAATCACATTACTGTACTGTTACCATGCAAGTGTAGCAATGCAACTTTAATCTACTTATACCAATTCCCTTTTAATCAACTTTATACCAACCGATGGCTGTTGATTAGAGATATATGGTTCTGAGTGGCCACTGCTCCCTCAACCATTTATGAACAACAAGAATAGTACTCTCTAAAACAAGCTAGACTAATAGCTAAAGGCTACCATCATCATTTGAGAAGCCAAAACAGTGAATGGCATCATCTAAAGCAATTACTATTCAAACTCAAGGTTCAAGTTTTTAACAAAATTTAGTAGAAAAAACCTAGAAAGGTAAATGATGCATACAAGTCCATAGATAAATAAATGCAAAATAAGAGAACAAAAAGCACATACAGTTTTTTATTTTATAGGAACATCCCCAATACTGCTCGCTTCCCTACCAAAATTCCGATCTTTGGAGAAATCCCTATTTCAGAAATTCCAATAATCAAGAGTCAGAACAATAATCAAAATTTTGATTAGAACAATAAACACCTAATCAGAACAAAATCAGAATAACAATAAACACCTAATCAGAAGTTCCAATATCAAGAGTCAGAACAATAATCAAAATTTTGATTAGAACAATAAACACCTAATCAGAACAATAATCAAATACTGAATTAGGAAGAACAACAAACACCTAATCAGAACAATAATCAAAACCCCTAATCAAAGTTCCAATAATCAAAATCCCTAATCAAAATTTCCAATAATTATTTACCTGAGCTTGAGCAGAGGTTAGAGAAGAGAAGAAGAGGACGACCGGGGCAGCACCATCATGACCGAGAGGGGAGAAGCAGTCGTCGTCGTTGAGGGTCAGAGAATTGTCGTCACACTTCGCAGTACTTGTCGCTGAGGGTCGTCGTCACTGAGAGGCTAGAAGCAGTGCAGCACGTCATGACTCTGAGGTTAATGAGTGGCGACAGAAGCCATGGCGGTGGCTGGTGAGAGACAGAGAGAAGGCTGAGAGGGCAAGGGTGACGACCGCTGGTGAGAGACCGAGAGAGGACTGAGAGGGGAAGGGTGGCGACGCCGTTCGTGAGGGGAAGGGTGCGACGCCGTCAAGTGCGTGCTAAGAGGAGAGTGCTGTGTGGGGTGTGCGTAATAGTGGGGTGTGCATAGCTGCGTGCCCTAGAAGAAGAGGAGTCTTTGTAATGGATCCACTGTGGAGAAAATGGAATTTTCAATTTTTTATTTGAAGTATTGGCGCTGATACGCAAAATTTTTTTTGGAATAATAAAAAGTGTGCTTATACATGCGTTTTAAATTTTTGAAATTAAATGTTTTTTTCTAAATTAATATACCTTATTTTATTTTTTGAGTTATAATTTTTTTCTTTTGTTTTTTAATTTTTATTTTAATTTTTTTAAAGAAAATTAACTTTTAAAAAATTCTTTATAAAATAGATAAAATTTTTTAATAAATACAAAAAGGATTTGGATCCTCTAAAGTTTGAATTTCACTTTAGAGAGTAAAATGTGATCTTCTACCTTTGAATAGTTTCTCTTTCATATTTATTATTGGTCCCATCTATGAAATCAATGGTGAGAGATCACACTTTATTCTCTAAAGTGAAATTCAAACTTTAGAGGATCCAAATCCATACAAAAATATTTATATAAATATCAATAATCTTATATTAAAATAAATAAATTAAAATAATTTGTATTCTTGAAAATCTATTCCTAATATATTTGTTGGTATTATTTATTAAATTTAATAATAAATGTAAATATAGTCATTATATATATATATATATATATATATATTCTTGAAAACCTATTCCTATACATACGTTATTACTTCTTGTATCAATGTAGTTTAGTTATTGAAAATTGAGTTAATATTCAATTTGGCCTCAGAAATTTGCATATTAATTTGTTAATATTTGAGCTCCTCGCCTAAGTTTCATGTGACTGAGATCTATTAGACCTCCTATAAATTTGACGGACTCTCAATATTCTCACGAAGACAACAATAACAAGTACAATTTGAAAATTTTGGAACTCTGGAGCAGCAATCAAGCTTCTAAAAGCTCTAATAGATCTCGATCATATAGAACCTGAGCGAAAAATCAAAATTGCATCAAGTTAATGTATCAAATTAACACATTGTTAACGAAAATCAACTCAAGGGCTAATGCGAGTTACGATTACAAATTAATTCAATAGCTAGCTTAGATTAATATTTATTGAATGAATTCCAAAATAATTCTATTTAATTAATAATAAAATGTGTACGATCATATGTAAATAAATCCTCATATATAACAATTTAATTATCTTATTTATTATATATTTTTCTAGTATATTTTGTGAATGAAAATGATCAACATTATGCTCCTATCTCCTAAAATATTAAATTTTTAAATTTGTCTTTAAATGATACTAATTTTAAACTTCAAGTCAAATTAACAAGAAACTTCTCATTAAAAATAACGATAAATTTCTGATCTAATTGAAAAAAAAAACCATTTTTAAGGAAAAGCTTTTTATTTGTGTTGTTTGTGAAATTTTTGAGAATTGACATCTTATTAGAATATTATAAGTTATTAGTTATTAAAAATTAGTTAGCTTAATTATTAGTCACTGATACGCGAAAAATTTCTTTCACGTATAACCGGCAAGTATACCGGGTCGTATCAAGTAATAAAAACTCACATGAGTGAGGTCGATCCCACAGGGATTGAAGGATTGAGCAATTTTTGTTTAGTGGTTGATTTAGTCAAGCGAATCAAGTTTGGTTGAGTGATTTGTGCTTTGCAGAAGTCTAAATTGCTTGAAATATAAAGGGAGAGGGGTAAAGTGCAGTAAATTAAAGAGCAGGAAAGTAAAGAAGCAGATTCTTAAATTGCAAGTAATATAAATTGTAGAAACTTAGATTGCAAGAAATGTAAATGGCTGAAGCTTAAAGTGCAAGAAATGTAAATTGCTTGAATCATAAAAGGAATTGGGAATTGGGATTGCAGAATCTGAACAAGAACAACTAAATTTGCATTAAACATAAAAGAGAAAATCTAAGGGCAATGAAGTGGATCTTAACAGAAAAGTAAAATGACTTGAAGAATTTAAAAACCGGAAAGCAGTGCTTAATTTGCTGCAAAGTAAAAGAGGTTGAAGATCTCAGGAGTGGAAGAGACTAGATAACAATTCTAGATCTCAAATCCTTCCTTGATCCAACAAGAACAATTGCAAGAGAAATGAAGAAAAGTGAATTGTAGAAATTGTAGAAGAAGAAGCAGTAAATGGAAATTTAAATTCAATTATGCAAAAAATTAAAACAAGAGATCTCAAGGTGAGATTGAAACAGAATTTCTTCAATTCTCCACCCAAGATCCAAAGCAAGAAAATAAAAGAGTGCTCAAACAAGAACCAAGAAGAAGAGAGATCAATTCTTCTTCCAAGTTCTCTGAAATCTAAACTCAAAAACCAAAGCTCAAAATGAAAATGAAAGTTCAAAGAAAAATTCAAAATAAAATTCAGCTCCCTAATTACATCAAACTAACTCTTATTTATACACTTTCTATTCTTGGATATTGGAATTTGGATGGGCTTTTGATTTGGTGAAGATTTGAATTAAATTGGAATTTTGGTTGAATTTTCAGCCCATGGGTAATATGCTTCCAAGGGAGTGCTCAGCTCACAAAGTGAGCTGAGCTTTGACACTTAGTGTGGGGAAGCATTAGTAGCATGCTGCTGTCTTGGGGTGCATCAAGGGAGAGCTTTTGTGAGCTGAGCATTGGTGCCTTAGTGCCAATTTGTTGTGCTGCCCCTTGGACCGTGTCATGCGCGCTCCACTCCTTCCCTGGCCGTGTCAAATTTGTTGTGTGATGCACCATGGGCCTTGTCAATTTGTTGTGTGCCCCACTCCCTGGCCGTGTCAAATTGCTTCCTTGCATCAAGGAGTAGCGCTCAGGTCACTTTGTGAGCTGAGCTTTGGTGCATCCAAGGAAGGGTCCTTGGTTCGAAACCCATGGGAAGCATGCGCTACCCTTTTTCTTGTTTGCCTTGCTTCCTTTGCTTCCTCAAGGTGTGGGGTTCGATCCTTGGGGAGTGCATTTGGCCTATTTTGGCTTATTTTTCCATGTGAGTAGCGCCTCCCCTCTTCCCTTGGGTCATGGGTTCAAGTCTTGGAGCATGCATTTGCAAATCATTTTCCTTGAATTATTTCCTTAGTGCTCTCGATAATGCTCACTTTGTGAGCTGAGCTTGGTTCTTCTTTCCTTGTTTCTTGGCCTCATGTTGTGCTCAGCTCACAAAGTGAGCTGAGCTTTGTGCCTTGGTCCCTTGGGAGTGAGTGTAGCGCTCATTTAGTGAGCTTGGTGCTCTTGGAGTGAGCTTCATGGTTTGTTGCACCACACTTCCTCCTTTCTTTGGCCACACTTCTTCTTCCTTGAACCACGCTTCTTAGGCCACGCTTTTCTTCTTTTCTTCTTTTCTTCACCTACAAATAACCAAAACAACCAATCAAAGTATCACCAAATTCACAAGGCTTATAAATCATTAAAAATCAATTAAATTTAGCTTAAACCTCATGATTTAGCATCAATTTCATGGTGGTTGTTTGATTCAAAGAAGTTGTGCATTTTCATTCCAAATTGATTTCTTAGGATGCAAGAAAGTGTATAAAACTAAATAAAAATAAAGAAAAAGGCTAGTAAAACTGGGTCAATATGACTTGTCATCACAACACCAAACTTAAAACTTGCGTGTCCCCAAGCAAGCATCAAACATAAGAGAAGATAGAATGAAATAGATAAGTATATATGTTCTTATTAGGCAGATAGTTGAACTTGGTCTATGGGGCTTTATGCAGATCAAAAGTAGCTCATTTATTACTTGCTGTCAAAACAAACAATGTTCCTTTAAGGGTTCACTAAGGTTGCTGCTATGAATCCTCACTTTTTTGCTCATTTCCCTTGTCAGCTTTTCTTCTTTCTTTTACATTACATAACTTATTTCTTATTGAAGGCTTGGTGTCAAATGTTGCAGTGGCCTTTGGCCTTATTTTACTCAACATTTCTTCACCACAGACACATGGCTCACTTTGTTCTTCCTAGGATCATTGATGCCCAGCATCTCTTTGGATCACTAAATGTTTTGTAGCTAGGTTGCTCTTTATTGTGGACTTTCAGTTGGCAATCCCAAATCAGTTGATCTAAGTTGCCAAGTTTCAAAATACTCCTTAGAACTTACTTGTCCAAGCATATCCTAGTACACAAACACCACAGGCATATGTCCTAGGGTCCAAGCTATTGGTGTCTAGCCTTATTGTTTTTTTTTCTTTGCCAACTTTTGGCTTTTCTTCTTTCTTTTTCTTCTTCTATTTTGGTTTACTTTCAAGGTACTTTCATTGATTGAGACATCATAGCAGCAAACTAGCTTAGGCTTTAAGAAACATGTCATTTTGCAGCTTTTATTTTATGAGCTAACAATTAATTCAAACACACACCACCACTAACTTTCATTCTAACTTCTGTGACATTGAACAATTACTTTTCTAAACCAAACATCTCTCTTTTATTCAAACAGCCAGGGAAAACAAAACAAAGTATTCAAGTTGATGAATGATGACAATTACTAGGCAGATAACTTTCAAGCAAAAATTATGCAGATAGCTTTCTTTTTCAACATGTACTTCCACTTGCAACTAAATAATCATTTCAGCCAGACATAAAGGAGTCCCTGAATTAATTCATTGCACAATCAATGATCAAGTATAAATATGACCTGTTGGATTGCTGCTTTTCTTTCTTCCTTCTGTTTGCTCCTTCTGAGTCATAGTGCAAGTGTTCTTTAATTTGTTGACTATTTTCCTGCATAATCTTTCAGAAGTGGCTTGCTTCTTAAACCATTAAAGTATCTGGTTAGTATGCCAAGCTTTATTTGTGGGCTTTGAACTTACTTTAGTGTGTGAACACCAAACTTAGTGCCTTGCCGATAGTTCTCATGCATCATATTGACCATGTGTGAGACTCTTTTTCTTTTTCAAAAATGACAAAAATGAAAACCAAGAAATTAACAACATAGTTAATTAGTTTATCTAACTGCTTGAAGCTGGCACTAAGCAGAAGGTGAGAATGTATTTTACAATTGAATTTTGGTGGAACACCAAACTTAGAATTCTTCATTCTCTCTTAGATTATTTTGGTGTGTAACACCAAACTTAGCTTCTTGCAATATAGACAAAACTAATTAACCTTTTTATTGAAAAAGATGTGAAAGGACAGTTACCTCTGGTTGGGTTGCCTCCCAACAAGCGCTCTTTTATTGTCACTAGCTTGACATCGAACCCTTCTTTTATGGTGGTTGATGACTGTAGTGCCTCAGCTTGTCCCCTCTGACTGTGAGCTTCTTCTTTGTCCCTTGGTGCTCAATTTCCACATGCTCAAGAGAGAGTACTTGGTTAACAGTGTAATGATCCTCAGTTCCCAGCTGCTGATATATTAGTTGCACCTTGTCACCTTTGGAGAGTCCTTCAGTTGGAATTTTTTTTTTCTTCCACCCTTTGTGAGCCTTCTTCTTGTTTTTCTTCCTTTTTCTTGTTAACCTTTCTTCCTTGACAGCAGCCTTAGCTGTGGTATCTTCCTTCTTGTTTATCATCCTGATTCCTTCTTGAATTTCTTCTTCTTCTTGCACATGCTCATTTCTCTGTTCCCATGTGTTGTTGGTTGTCTGCCTTGGAGAACAGTCACTGACTTTCTTGCTTCCTTCTTCAATAATTTGTGGTTCTGGAAACACTTTCAGGATAATGCTATCCTCATGCATCCTGAGAGTTAGTTCTCCCTGCTCTACATCTATGATGGCTCTAGCAGTGGCCAAAAATGGCCTTCCCAAGATGATTGAATTGTTTTCTTCTTCTTCAGTGTTCAGTATTACAAAGTCCGCAGGAAAAATGAACTTGTCAACCTTAACTAAAAGGTTCTCAATCACTCCCTTGGGATATACTATTGACTGGTCCACCAATTCTAAGGACATCTGTATTGGTTTCACCTTCCCTATGCCAAGCTTTTTCACTAAGGATGATGGTATTAAATTTATGCTTGCTCCTAAGTCACACATCCCCTTGTTGATAAGTAGATTTCCAATGGTGCAAGGTAGGAAGAAACTTCCAGGGTCTTCCAACTTGGGAGGGAGTCCTTTTCTGATGAGTGCACTGCACTCTTCAGTGAGAAGCACAGTCTCCTTTTCTTGCCAACTCCTCTTCTTGTTGATAAGTTCTTTCAAGAACTTAGCATACATGGGCATTTTCTCAAGTGCTTCGGCTAAGGGAATATTGATCTCCAACTTCTTGAAGACTTCAAGAAATTTTGGAAAGTGTTGGTCCTTAGTCTCCTTGTTGAACCTTTGAGGATATGGTAAAGGTGGTGTGAAGTTCACTCCCTGCCTTTGTTCCTTGATTGGCTCTCTTATTGCTTCCTTTCCTTCTCTTGATTTTTGTGGCCGGTCTTCCTTATCTTTGAGCTCCTCTGAGGCATGCTTGCTTGCTGTTGCATTCTCATCATTGGCCTTTTCTTCCTCAGCTTATTTCTTGTCACTTTCCTTTAGTTTCTTGGTTGCTTCTTCATTTTTCACCAGGGTCTTGCCACTCCTTAGTTGTATTGCCTTGCACTCCTCTTTTGGATTGGGGATAGTGTCACTAGGTAGTGAGCTTGATGGCCTCTCAATGGTGATTTGCTTGGAGAGTTGTCCGATTTGCCTTTCCATATTTTTCATGGAGGCTTCCTGATTCCTCAATGTCATCTCTTGATTCTTCATCATCTTTTCCATCAAGAGCTCCAAGTTGTTAAGCCTCTGAGAGTCTTGTGAAATTGGTTGATTGTGAGGTGTGGAGGTTTGAGGATAAGTGTTTTGGTTTGAGGCTTGGTTATTGGATGGATGATGGTTAGAATTGGGGTAAGTGTTTTGTGGTTTTCTGTAAGTGGTTTGGCTATTATTCTGTTGGTTATTTTGGTTTGTATTTTTCCAATTGTTCTGGTTTGAGTTTCTCTGGCATGGCTGCTGAATTTGATTATGGTTGTCTCCCCATCTGAGGTTGGGATGGTTCTTCCATGAAGGGTTGTAAGTATCACCATAGACTTCATTTGGCCCAGAATTTTGGTTGTGCATGTACTGGACTTGTTCTTGCTGCTGCTCCTCTTGAGTTTCTTCATTTTGCCCCCATGTGGATGATGGTTGGCTTGTGTTGACTGCTGCAACTTGAAGGCTATCAATCCTCTTGGCCATTTGCTCAAATTGTTGTTGAATTTGCTGCTGCATCATTTTGTTTTGAGCTAGGATTGAGTCCACTCCTTCCAACTCCATCACTCCTTTCCTTTGTGATGGTTGGCGTTGCCTTTGGTGAGCAAAGAAATATTGATTGTTGGCCACCATATCAATGAGATTTTGGGCTTCCTCTGCCGTTTTTATTAGTTGTAAAGAGCCTCCTGCTGAATAATCCAAAGCCTCTTGAGATTTCAGTGTCAAGCCTTCATAGAAATTCTGCAATCTGTCCCACTCACTGAACATTCCCGATGGACACTTTCTGATTAGAGCTTTATATCGTTCCCATGCCTCATACAAGGGTTCAGCATCCATTTGTGTGAATGTTTGCACTTCAGTCTTCAATCTACTAACTCTTTGAGGTGGGTAAAACTTAGCAAGGAACTTGGTTACTAGATCATCCCAATTGTTGATGCTATCCCTTGGAAAGGATTCCAACCATTGAGTGGCTTTGTCTCTGAGAGAAAATAGAAATAGCAGTAGCTTGTAACTGTCAGGGTGTACACCATTGGTTTTGACAGTGTCACAAATCCTCAAGAAGGTGGACAAGTGTTGGTTAGGGTCTTCAAGTGGTCCTCCTCCATAAGAACAATTGTTTTGAACCAAGGTGATGAGTTGTGGCTTTAGTTCAAAGTTATTTGCATTAACATTTGGGGTAAGAATGCTACTCCCACAATGTCTAGGATCTGCACATATGTAGGAAGCCAAAACTCTTCTCTGTGGTGGATTATTGTTGTTATTGGCTGCTCCTTCTGTTCCATTTGGTGGATTTGTTAAGTGTTCCTCCATATCTTGGAATTCTTCTTCTGACTCCTCTTCTCCAACAATATTTTTCCCTCTTTCGGTTCTTCTTAATCTTCTGAGCGTTCTTTCGTCTTGTTCACAAAAAGTGGGTGTAATTCTCCTTGTACCTGACATACAACCAAAGCAAAAAAATCACACACCAGAAAGCAATAACACTTCAATCCATGGCTGAAGTGAAATGTTAATTGGCCTAAGCAAAAATTCAAACAGTTAGTGGGTTAGTCAAAAATTAAAGAAGCAGAAAATAAAAACAAAGAAAAAGTGCTTAATCTAGATCTCCACTTCACTTAATCATTGTCAATCTAATCAATCCCCGGCAACGGCGCCAAAAACTTGATACGCGAAAAATTCCTTTTACGTATAACCGGCAAGTATACCGGGTCGTATCAAGTAATAAAAACTCACATGAGTGAGGTCAATCCCACAAGGATTGAAGGATTGAGCAATTTTTGTTTAGTGGTTGATTTAGTCAAGCGAATCAAGTTTGGTTGAGTGATTTGTGCTTTGCAGAAGTCTAAATTGCTTGAAATATAAAGGGAGAGGGGTAAAGTGCAGTAAATTAAAGAGCAGGAAAGTAAAGAAGCAGATTCTTAAATTACAAGTAATATAAATTGCATAAACTTAAATTGCAAGAAATATAAATGGCTGAAGCTTAAAGTGCAAGAAATGTAAATTGCTTGAATCATAAAAGGAATTAGGAATTGGGATTGCAGAATCTGAACAAGAACAACTAAATTTGCATTAAACATAAAAGAGAAAATCTAAGTGCAATGAAGTGGATCTTAACAGAAAAGTAAAATGACTTGAAGAATTTAAAAGCAGGAAAGCAGTGCTTAATTTGCAGCAAAGTAAAAGAGGTTGAAGATCTCAGGAGTGGAGGAGACTAGATAACAATTCTAGATCTCAAATCCTTCCTTGATCCAATAAGAACAATTGCAAGAGAAATGAAGAAAAGTGAATTGCAGAAATTGTAGAAGAAGAAGCAGTAAATGGAAATTTAAATTCAATTATGCAGAAAATTAAAACAAGAGATCTCAAGGTGAGATTGAAACAGAATTTCTTCAATTCTCCACCCAAGATCCAAAGCAAGAAAATAAAAGAGTGCTCAAACAAGAACCAAGAAGAAGAGAGATCAATTCTTCTTCCAAGTTCTCTGAAATCTAAACTCAAAAACCAAAGCTCAAAATGAAAATGAAAGTTCAAAGAAAAATTCAAAATAAAATTCAGCTCCCTAATTACATCAAACTAACTCCTATTTATACACTTTCTATTCTTGGATATTGGAATTTGGATGGGCTTTTGATTTGGTGAAGATTTGAATTAAATTGGACTTTTGGTTGAATTTTCAGCCCATGGGTAATATGCTTCCAGGGGAGTGCTCAGCTCACTTTGTGAGCTGAGCTTTGATACTTAGTGTGGGAAAGCATTGGTAGCGTGCTGCTGTCTTGGGGTGCATCAGGGGAGAGCTCAGGTCACTTTGTGAGCTGAGCATTGGTGCCTTAGTGCCAATTTGTTGTGCTGCCCCTTGGACCGTGTCATGCGCGCTCCGCTCCTTCCCTGGCCGTGTCAAATTTGTTGTGTGATGAACCATGGGCCTTGTCAATTTGTTGCGTGCCGCACTCCCTGGCCGTGTCAAATTGCTTCCTTGCATCAAGGAGTAGCGCTCAGCTCACTTTGTGAGCTGAGCTTTGGTGCATCCAAGGAAGGGTCCTTGGTTCGAAACCCATGGGAAGCATGCGCTACCCTTTTTCTTGGTTGCCTTGCTTCCTTGCTTCCTCAAGGTGTGGGGTTCGATCCTTGGGGAATGCATTTGGCCTATTTTGGCTTATTTTTCCATGTGAGTAGCGCCTCCCCTCTTCCCTTTGGTCATGGGTTCAAGTCTTGGATCATGCATTTGCAAATCATTTTCCTTGAATTATTTCCTTAGTGCTCTCGATAATGCTCACTTTGTGAGCTGAGCTTGGTTCTTCTTTCCTTGTTTCTTGGCCTCATGTTGTGCTCAGCTCACAAAGTGAGCTGAGCTTTGTGCCTTGGTCCTTTGGGAGTGAGTGTAGCGCTCATTTAGTGAGCTTGGTGCTCTTGGAGTGAGCTTCATGGTTTGTTGCACCACACTTCCTCCTTTCTTTGGCCACACTTCCTCTTCCTTGAACCACGCTTCTTAGGCCACGCTTTTCTTCTTTTCTTCTTTTCTTCACCTACAAATAACCAAAACAACCAATCAAAGTATCACCAAATTCACAAGGCTTATAAATCATTAAAAATCAATTAAATTTATCTTAAACCTCATGATTTAGCATCAATTTCATGGTGGTTGTTTGATTCAAAGAAGTTGTGCATTTTCATTCCAAATTGATTTCTTAGGATGCAAGAAAGTGTATAAAACTAAATAAAAATAAAGAAAAAGGCTAGTAAAACTGGGTCAATATGACTTGTCATCGGTCACGACTTTGGGACTTTAATTATTCTCTCATTTAAAATAGATTTAGATTAGTGACAAAATTGTGACAAATTACATTAGCGTGCTTGGCAAATTTGTTTCAAACTTTTCATGAATTTTACATGGATTCATATAGATGTTAGCGATTAGTAACACCATGAAATAAGGATAGAATAAGGATTAATGTTTTCCTTCACAAATTAGAAGCAACATGAAATAAGCAAGGAAAGTCTATCAGTTATTAAGCAGTCGCTAATTCCTCACTAAATAAGCTTTTGATTAGTGACTCAATTGCGACCACTTACTTCTAACATTTTCTCGATTAGTTTTGGATTTGTTATAACTCTGCGATGGATTTCCAACGAGATTCGTGAGTAATTTGCTACAAAATAGGTAGGATATAGCTTTTGCTTTGCGACGAAATTGCAGTTGCCAAGTCGCTCGCTAAACTAAACTTGCGACAACTTAGCGACAACTATATTTCGCTCGCTAATCAGCGACTTGAAATCAGCGAACGAAGTATGTCAGTTGTTAAACGGTCGCAAATTTCTCGCTACTTAGGTCCTAGGTGCTCATCAATATTTTTATTTCCACTTTAGCAACTAATTAGCAAGGAACACTTCCCTAGCTGAATGATTTATACATTGCAACAAGTTAGCGACGACTATTTTCTGTCGTTATCCTAATTTTGAATTTGACAATATTATGCGACAAATTAGCGAGAAACTAGTTGCTCGCTAAAAATAAACACTTTGGTAACAAATTAACTAGGAAATTGTCAATCGCAAAATGTATTTCAAGTCTTCGTGACGGATTAGCTAGTAACATTGTTCCTCACTAATTAGACTTTTTGCACAAACTTTATTTAGCGACAAACTAATGTGTGAATTGTTTCTCGCTAATTGTATATCAAAAAATTGCGACAAAATAGTGACAATAATATCCCTCGCTACTTTACTTTTATTCGATTGAACCCCTATGTGACTGATTTGCTAGAACATTGTCACTCGCTAATTAATTTGTGACAAATTAGCGAAAAAATTTTCCTCGCTCTTTTTTTAGCTACAAAAGTCAATTTGCGAGAAACACAATTACTCATGAATCTCTCGCTAATCAGTCGCTTTTCTCAAGTTCGGATATTTTGTGACCGCTCATTAATTTTGTCGTTAGTGCGTCACTAATTTCTCGGAAGTTAGTGACCGATTAGTGACAAAAAATATTTCCAGCAAAAATACGTCGCAAATTTGTCAAATTCTTGTAGTGAAACCATAAACCCCACACACTAAACCATAAACCCTAAACCATAGATCCTAAACCCTAAACCTTAAACCCTAAACCCCAAACCCTAAATCATCAACCCTAAACCATAAACCCTAAACCATAAACCCTAAAGACAAAACACTAAACCATAAACAATAAAGCCTGAAGCCAAAACCCTAAACCCTAAACCCTAAAGCCTAAACACAAAACCATAAACCACCAACCCTAAACCATAAACGCTAAACACTAAACCCCACTCCCTAAGCCATAAAGCACAAACCCTAAACCATAAACCATAAACCCTAAACTCTCAACCCCAAATCCTAAAACCTAAACCACAAATCCGAAATCCTAAACTATAAACCCTAATAACTAAACCCCAAACCCTAACCCTAAAACCTAAACCTTAAACCCTAAACCATACACAAGAAACTGTAAACCTAAATTCAAAAACCCTAAACCACAAACCCTAAAGCAAAAATCCTAAACCTTGAAACCTAAACCCTAAACCCTAAACAACAAACACTAAAGCCTAAACCCTAAACCCTAAATCCTAAACCATTAACACTCAACCCCAAACTATAAACCATAAACCATAAACCCTAAACTCTAAATCCTAAACCCTAAACCACAAACCCTAAAGCCACAACCCCAAACCATAAACCCTAAACCCTACACCCTAAACCATAAAACACAAACACTAAAGCCTAAACCCTAATCCCTAAACCCTAAACCATAAACCTTCAACCCCAAACCATAAACCCTAAACCCTACACCCGAAACCCATAAGCCACAAACCCTAAACACCAAACCCAAAACCCTAAACCTTACACCCTAAACCATAAACCACAAACTGTAAAGCCCCTAAACCCTCAACCCGAAACCATAAACCCCAAACTCTAAACCACAAACCATAAATACTAAAGCATAAACCCTCAACCCCAAACCATAAACCTTAAACCCAAAATCCTACACCCTAAACCATAAACCACAAACCCTAACGCAAAACCCTAAACTATAAATCCTAAACCCTAAACCATAAACCATAAACCCTCAACCCCAAACCATAAACCCCACACACTAAACCATAAACTCTAAACCATAGATCCTAAACCCTAAACCTTAAACCCTAAACCCTAAACCCTAAACCCTAAATCATCAACCCTAAACCATAAACCCTAAACCACAAACCCTAAGGACAAAACACTAAACCATAAACCCTAAAGCCTAAAGCCAAAACCCTAAAGCCTACAACCTAAACCCTAAACCCTAAACATGAAACCCTAAATCCTAAACCCCTAAACCCTAAACCACAGACCCTAAAGCATAAAGCCTAAACCCTAAACCCCAAATCATAAAGCCTAAACCCTACACGATAAACCCTAAACCCTAAAATCAAAATCCTAAACCCTAAACCATAAACCCTCAACCCCAAACTATAAACCATAAACCAAAAAACCCTAAACCCTAAATCCGAAACCCTAATCCACAAACCCCAAACCATAAACCCTAAACCATGCACCCTAAACCATAAACCACAAATACTAAAGCCTAAACCCTAAACCCTTAACCCATAAACCTTACACTCTAAACCCTAAACCCTAAACCCTAAACCATAAACACTAAACCCTAAACCCTAAACCCTAAACCACTAAACCACAAATCCTAAAGCCTAAAGCCTAAACCATAAACCCTCAATCCCAAATCCTAAACCCTAAACCATGAACCCTACACCCTAAACTATAAACCCTAAACCATAGATCCAAAATCCTAAACACTAAACATTAAATCATCAACCCTAAACCCTAAAGCCTAAACCTCAAACTCTAAAGCCTAAAGCCTAAAGCCTAAAGCCAAAAGCCTAAAGCCTAAAACACTAAACCCTAAATCCTAAACCCCTAAACCCTAAACCACAAACCCTAAAGCCTAAAGCCAAAACCATAAAGCCCAAACCCTAAAGTCTAAACCCTAAACCATAAACCCTAAACACTAAATAACAAACATTAAAGCCTAAACCCTGAAATATAAACCCTAAACCATAAACCATAAACCCTCAACCCCAAACTATAAACCATAAACCATAAACCATAAACCCTAAACCATAAATCCTAAACCCTAAACAACAAACCGTAAAGCCTAAACCCTAAATTATAAACCATAAACCCTCAACCCTAAAGCCTAAACACTAAAACATAAATCCCAAACCATAAACCCTAAACCATAAACCCTAAACCACAAACCCTAAAGCCTAAACACTAAACTATAAACCACCAACCCCAAACCATAAACACTAAACCATAAACCCTACTCCCTAAGGCATAAACCACAAACCATAAACCCTAAACCCTCAACACATAACCCAAAACCCTAAACCCTAAACCCCAATACCTAAAACCTAAACCACAAACCCCAAACCCTAAACTATAAACCCTAATGCCTAACCCCAAACCCTAAACCCTAAATCCCGACCCCAAACCCTAAACCATAAACCCTCAACCCTAAAGTCTAACCACTAAACCCTAAAACCATAAAGCTTGAACCATAAACTCAAACCCTAACCCTAAACCATAAACCCTACACCCTAAATCCTAAACCCTAAATCCCTAACACATAAACCCTAAACCATAAACCATAAACCCTAACACATAAACCCTAAACCCTAAACCCTAAACCCTAAATCCTAAACGCTAAACACTAAACAACAAACACTAAAGCCTATACCCTAAACCCTAAATCCTAAACCATAAACCCTCAACCCCAAACTGTAAACCATAAACCATAAACCTTAAACCCTAAATTCTAAACCCTAAACTACAAACCCTAAAGCCTCAAGCCTGAACCCTAAACCCTAAACCCTAAACCATAAACCTTTGACCCGAAACCATAAACCCTAAACCCTACACCCTACACCCTAAACCCATGAACCACAAACCCTAAAGCCTAAAGCCTAAACAAAAAACCCTCAACCCCAAGCCCTGAACCCTACTCTAAACCATAAACCTCAAACCCTAAAGCCTAAAGCCTAAACCTCAAACCCTAAACATAAAACCATAAACCCTAAACCATAAACACTCAATCCAAAACCCTAAATCCTAAACCCTAAATCCTATGCCCTAAACCCTAAACCACAAACCCTAAACACTACACCCTAAACCATAAACCACAGGCCCAATGGTAAACCCTAAACTATAAACGTTAATCCCTAAACCATAAACCCTAAATCCTAAACCCTAAATCATCAACCCTAAACCATAAACCCTAAACAACAAACCCTAAAGACTAAAAACTAAATCATAAACAATAAAGCCTAAATCCTAAACCCCAAACCCTAATGCCTAAAGCCTAAACCCTAAAGCCTAAAGCCCAAACCCTAAAGCATGCAACATAAACCCTAAACCCTAAACATGAAACCCTAAATCCTAAATCCCTAAACCCTACACCATAAACCCTAAAGCCTAAAGCCTAAAGCCTAAACCCCAAAATCATAAAGCCTAAACCCTACACGATAAACCCTAAACACTAAACAACAAACACTAAAGCCTAAACCCTAAAATCTAAACCCTAAACCGTAAACCGTAAACCCTCAACCCCAAACTATAAACCATAGACCAAAAACCCAAAACCCTAAATCTGAAACCCTAATCCATAAACCCTAAAGCCTCAACCCCAAACCATAAACCCTAAATCCTGCACCCAAAACCATAAACCACAAATACTAAAGCCTAAACCCTAAACCATTAACCCCTGAACCCTACACTAAAAACCCTAAACCCTAAACCCTAAACCCTAAACAATAAACCCTAAACCACTAAACCACAAACCCTAAAGCCTAAAGCCCAAACCATAAACCCTCAACCCCAAACCCTAAACCCTAAACCATGAATCCTACACCCTAAACCATAAACCCTAAACCATAGATCCTAAACCCTAAACACTAAACCCTAAATCCTAAATCAACAACCCTAAACGCTAAACACTAAACCACAAACCCTAAAGACTAAATACTAAACCGTAAACAACAAAGCCTAAAGCCTAAAGCCTAAACCCTAAAGCCTAAACCCCAAACTCTAAATCCTAAAGCATAAAGCCTAAAGCCTAAAGCCTAAAACACTAAACACTAAACCTTAAATCCAAAACCCCTAAACCCTAAACCACAAACCCTAAAGCCTAAAGCCAAAACTATAAACCCCAAACCCTAAAGTCTAAACACTAAACCATAAACCCTAAACACTAAACAACAAACATTAAAGCCTAAACCCTGAAATCTAAACCCTAAACCCTAAACCATAAACCCTCAACCCCAAACTATAAACCATAAACCATAAACCATAAACCATAAATCCTAAACCCTAAACCACAAACCCTAAAGCCTAAACCCTAAATTATAAACCATAAAGCCTCAGCCCTATAGCCTAAACACTAAACCATAAATCCCAAACCATAAACCATAAACCCTAAACCCTAAACCCTAAACCCTAAATCCCTAACACATAAACCATAAACACTAAACCCTAAACCCTAAACCCTAAACCCTAAATCCTAAACGCTAAACACTAAACAACAAACACTAAAGCCTATACCCTAAACCCTAAATCCTAAACCATAAACCCTCAACCCCCAAACTGTAAACCATAAACCATAAACCTTAAACCCTAAACACTAAATCCTAAACCCTAAACTACAAACCCTAAAGCCTCAAGCATGAACCCTAAACCCTAAACCATAAACCATTGACCCCAAACCATAAACCCTAAACCCTACACCCTAAACCCTGAACCACAAACCCTAAAGCCTAAAGCCTAAACAAAAAACCCTCAACCCCAAACCCTGAACCCTAAACCCTATACCCTAAACCATAAACCACAAACCCTAAAGCCTAAAGCATAAACCTTAAACCCTCAACCCAAAACCATAAACCCTAAACCCTAAACCCTCAATCCAAAACCATAAACCCTAAACCCTAAATCCTATGCCCTAAACCCTAAACCACAAACCCTAAACACTACACTCTAAACCATAAACCACAAACCCAACGGTAAACCCTAAACTATAAACGTTAATCCCTAAAGCATAAACCCTAAATCCTAAACCCTAAATCATCAACCCTAAACCATAAACCCTAAACCACAAACCCTAAAGACTAAATACTAAATCATAAACAATAAAGCCTAAATCCTAAACCCTAAATCCTAAACCCCAAACCCTAATGCCTAAAACCTAAACCCTAAAGCCTAAAGCCCAAACCCTAAAGCCTACAACCTAAACCCTAAACCCAAAACATGAAACCCTAAATCCTAAACCCATAAATCCTAAACCACAAACCCTAAAGCCTAAAGCCTAAACCCTAAACCCCAAATCATAAAGCCTAAACCTACACGATAAACCCTAAACACTAAACAACAAACACTAAAGCCTAAACCCTAAAATCTAAACCCTAAACCGTAAACCGTAAACCCTCAACCCCAAACTATAAACCATAGACCAAAAACCCTAAACCCTAAATCCGAAACCCTAATCCACAAACCCTAAAGCCTCAACCCCAAACCAAAAACCCTAAATCCTACACCCAAAACCATAAACCACAAATACTAAAGCCTAAACCATAAACCCTTAACCCCTAAACCCTACACTCTAAACCCTAAACCCTAAACCCTAAACAATAAACCATAAACCCTAAACCATAAACCACTAAACCATAAACCCTAAAGCCTAAAGCCCAAACCATAAACCCTCAACCCCAAACCATAAACCCTAAACCATGAACCCTACACCCTAAACCATAAACCCTAAACCATAGATCCTAAACCCTAAACACTAAACCCTAAATCAACAACCCTAAATGCTAAACCCTAAACAACAAACCCTAAAGACTAAATACTAAACCGTAAACAACAAAGCCTAAAGCCTAAAGCCTAAAGCCTAAACCCTAAAGCCTAAACCCCAAACTCTAAATCCTAAAGCCTAAAGCCTAAAGCCTAAAGCCTAAAACACCAAACCCTAAATCTTAAACACCTAAACCCTAAACCACAAACCCTAAAGCCTAAAGACTAAAGCCAAAACCATAAATCCCAAACCATAAACCCTAAACCATAAACCCTAAACCACAAACCCTAAAGCCTAAACACTAAACCATAAACCACCAACCCCAAACCATAAACCCTAAACCATAAACCCTACTCCCTAAGGCATAAACCACAAACCAGAAACCCTAAACCCTCAACCCATAACCGAAAACCCAAAACTCCAAACCCCAAACGCTAAACTATAAACCCTAATGCCTAAACCCAAAACCCAAAACCCTAAATCCAAACGCCAAACCCTAAACCATAAACCATCAACCCTAAAGTCTAACCACTAAACCATAAAACCATAAACCTTGAACCATAAACTCAAACCCTAACCCTACACCATAAACCCTACACCATAAATACTGAACCCTAAATCCCTAAACCCAAAATCCATAAACCCTAAACCCTAAACCCTAAACGCTAAACACTAAACAACAAACACTAAAGCATATACCCTAAACCCTAAATCCTAAACCATAAACCCTCAACACCAAACTGTAAACCATAAACCATAAACCTTAAACCCTAAACCCTAAATCCTAAACCCTAAACCACAAACCCTAAAGCCTCAAGCCTGAACCCTAAACCCTAAACCATAAACCTTTGACCCCAAACCATAAACCCTAAATCCTACACACTAAACCCCTGAACCAAAAACCCTAAAGCCTAAAGCCTAAACAAAAAACCCTGAACCCCAAACCCTGAACCCTGAACCCTAAACCCTACACCCTAAACCATAAACCACAAATCCTAAAGCCTAAACCCTAAACCCTAAACCCTCAACCCTCAACCCTCAACCCTCAACCCTCAACCCAGAACCATAAACCCTAAACCCTATGCCCTAAACCGTAAACCCTCAACCCAAAACCATAAACCCTAAACCCTAAACCCTAAACCCTAAACCCTAAACCACAAACCCTAAACACTACACCCTAAACCATAAACCACAAACCCAACGGTAAACCCTAAACTATAAACGTTAATCCCTCAACCATAAACCCTAAATCCTAAACCCTAAATCATAAACCCTAAACCCTAAACCTTAAACCACAAACCCTAAAGACTAAATACTAAATCGTAAACAATAAAGCCAAAATCCTAAACCCTAAACCCTAAATTCTAAACCCCAAACCCTAATGTCTAAAGCCTAAAGCCTAAACCCTAAACAATAAACCCTAAATCCTAAACCCCTAAATCCTAAACCACAAACCCTAAAGCCTAAAGCCTAAAGCCTAAACCCCAAACCCTAAAGCCTAAACCGTAAACTATAAACCCTAAACACTAAACAACAAACACTAAAGCGTAAACCATAAAATCTAAACCCTAAACCCTAAGCTGTAAACGCTCAACCACAAACTATAAACCATAAACCCTAAACCCTAAACCCTAAACCACAAACCCTAAAGCCTAAACCCTAAACGATAAAACCTAAACCCTAAACCATAAAGCCTAAACACTAAACCATAAATCCCAAACCATAAACACTGAACACTAAACCCTAAACCACAAACCCTAAAGCCTAAACCCTAAACCATAAACCCTAAAGCCAAAACACTAAACCATAAACCACCAAAAACCCTAAACCGTACTCCCTAAGCCATAAAACACAAACCTCAAACCCTAAATCCTCAACCCTCAACCCTAAACCCTAAACCATAAACCCCAAATCCTAAAGCCTAAACTATAAACCCTAACACCTAAACCCCAAACCCTAAACCCTAAATCACAACAGCAAACCCTAAACCATAAACACTCAACCCTAAAGTCTAACCCATAAACCCTAAAACCATAAACCCTAAACCATAAACTCCAAACCATAACCCTAAACACTAAACCTTAAACAATAAACCCTACACCCTACACCCTAAACCATAAACCCTAAAACCTAAACCACAAACCCTAATGCCTAAACCCTAAATGATAAACCCTAAATGATAAACCATAAACCCTAAATCCTAAAGCCTAAACACTAAACCATAAATCCCAAACCATAAACCTTAAACCTTAAACCCTAAACCACACACTCTAAAGCCTAAACTCTAAACGATAAACCACAAACCCTAAACCCTAAAGCCTAAACACTAAACCATAAACCACAAACCCCAAACCATAAACCCTAAACCCTACTCCCTAAGCCATAAACCACAAATTCTAAACCCTAAACCCTAAACCCTCATCCCACAACCATAAACCCTAAACCCTAAACTCCAAATCCTAAAACCTAAACCACAAACACCAAACCTAAACTATAAACCCTAATGCCTAAACCCTAAACCCTAAACCATAAATTATAACCACAAAACCAAAACCATAAACCTTCAACCCTAAGTCTAACCCATAAACCCTAAAACCATAAACCCTAAACCATAAACTCCAAACCCTAACCCTAAACACTAAACCTTAAACCTTAAACCCTACACCCAAAACCATAAACCCTAAATCCCTAAACACTAAAGCCTAAAGCCTAAACCCTAAACCCTAAACACTAAGCACTAAACAACAAACACTAAAGGCTAAACCCTAAACCCTAAATCCTAAACCAAAAACCCTCAATCCCAAAATGTAAACCATAAACCCTAAATCCTAAACCCTAAATCCTAAACCATCAACCCCAAACCCTAAAGTCTCAACCCCAAACCATAAACCATAAACCCTGCACCCTAAACTATAAACCACAAACACTAAAGCCTAAACCCAGAACCCTAAACCTTAAACCATAAACCTTCAACCATAACCATAAATCGTAAACCCTAAATCCTACACCCTAAATCCCTAAACCACAAACCCTAAAGCCTAAAGCCTAAGCCATAAACCCTCAACCCCAAACCCTAAACCCTACACCATACACCCTAAACTATAAATCGCAAACCCTAAAGCCTAAACCCTAAACTATAAACCCTAAACCCTAAACCATAAACCTTAAACCCAAAACCACGAACCCTACGACCTAACCGCTAAACAACAAACCCTAAACACTAAACCATAAACCATCAACCCTAAACCATAAACCTTAAACCCTAAACCGTAAACCCTACACCTTAAACCATAAACCACAAACCCTAATGCTAAGCCCTAAACTATAAACCCTAAACCCTAAACCATAAACCCTCAAACCCAAACCATAAACCCTAAACCCTAAACCCTAAACCCTACACACTAAACCCCAAATCCTAAACCATCAACCCTAA
This sequence comes from Arachis hypogaea, assembly GCF_003086295.3. Taxonomy (NCBI): domain Eukaryota; kingdom Viridiplantae; phylum Streptophyta; class Magnoliopsida; order Fabales; family Fabaceae; genus Arachis; species Arachis hypogaea. The sequence continues at coordinate 69,173,339 of NC_092054.1, read as the reverse complement.
ACCCTAAACCCTAAATCCTAAACCCTAAACCCTCAATCCAAAACCATAAACCCTAAACCCTAAATCCTATGCCCTAAACCCTAAACCACAAACCCTAAACACTACACCATAAACCATAAACCACAAACCCAACGGTAAACCCTAAGCTATAAACGTTAATCCCTAAACAATAAACCCTAAATTATAAACCCTAAATCATCAACCCTAAACCCTAAACCCTAAACCACAAACCCTAAAGACTAAATACTAAATCATAAACAATAAAGCCTAAATCCTAAACCCTAAACCCTAAATCCTAAACCCCAAACCCTAATGCCTAAAACCTAAAGCCTAAAGCCTAAAGCCCAAACCCTAAAGCCTACAACCTAAACCCTACACCCTAAACCCTAAACCCTAAACACTAAACCATAAATCCCAAACCATAAACATTGAACACTAAACCCTAAACCACAAACCCTAAAGCCTAAACCCTAAACCATAAACCCTAAAGCCAAAACACTAAACCATAAACCACCAAAAACCCTAAACCGTACTCCCTAAGCCATAAAACACAAACCTCAAACCCTAAATCCTCAACCCTCAACCCTAAACCCTAAACCATAAACCCCAAATCCTAAAGCCTAAACTATAAACCCTAACACCTAAACCCCAAACCCTAAACCCTAAATCACAACAGCAAACCCTAAACCATAAACACTCAACCCTAAAGTCTAACCCCTAAACCCTAAAACCATAAACCCTAAACCATAAACTCCAAACCATAACCCTAAACACTAAACCTTAAACAATAAACCCTACACCCTACACCCTAAACCATAAACCCTAAAACCTAAACCACAAACCCTAAAACCTAAACCACAAACCCTAATGCCTAAACCCTAAATGATAAACCCTAAATGATAAACCATAAACCCTAAATCCTAAAGCCTAAACACTAAACCATAAATCCCAAACCATAAACCTTAAACCTTAAACCCTAAACCACACACCCTAAAGCCTAAACTCTAAATGATAAACCACAAACCCTAAACCCTAAAGCTTAAACACTAAACCATAAACCACTAACCCCAAACCATAAACCCTAAACCCTACTCCCTAAGCCATAAACCACAAATTCTAAACCCTAAACCCTAAACCCTCATCCCACAACCATAAACCCTAAACCCTAAACTCAAAATCCTAAAACCTAAACCACAAACACCAAACCTAAACTATAAACCCTAATGCCTAAACCCTAAACCCTAAACCATAAATTATAACCACAAAACCAAAACCATAAACCTTCAACCCTAAGTCTAACCCATAAACCCTAAAACCATAAACCCTAAACCATAAACTCCAAACCCTAACCCTAAACACTAAACCTTAAACCTTAAACCCTACACCCAAAACCATAAACCCTAAATCCCTAAACACTAAAGCCTAAAGCCTAAACCCTAAACCCTAAACACTAAGCACTAAACAACAAACACTAAAGGCTAAACCCTAAACCCTAAATCCTAAACCAAAAACCCTCAATCCCAAAATGTAAACCATAAACCCTAAATCCTAAACCCTAAATCCTAAACCATCAACCCCAAACCCTAAAGTCTCAACCCCAAACCATAAACCCTAAACCCTGCACCCTAAACTATAAACCACAAACACTAAAGCCTAAACCCAGAACCCTAAACCCTAAACCATAAACCTTCAACCATAACCATAAATCGTAAACCCTAAATCCTACAACCTAAACCCCTAAACCACAAACCCTAAAGCCTAAAGCCTAAGCCATAAACCCTCAACCCCAAACCCTAAACCCTACACCATACACCCTAAACTATAAATCGCAAACCCTAAAGCCTAAACCCTAAACCATAAACCTTAAACCCAAAACCACGAACCCTACGACCTAACCGCTAAACAACAAACCCTAAACACTAAACCATAAACCCTCAACCCTAAACCATAAACCTTAAACCCTAAACCGTAAACCCTACACCTTAAACCATAAACCACAAACCCTAATGCTAAGCCCTAAACTATAAACCCTAAACCCTAAACCATAAACCCTCAAACCCAAACCATAAACCCTAAACCCTAAACCCTAAACCCTACACACTAAACCCCAAATCCTAAACCATCAACCCTAAACCTAAACCCTAAACCCTAAATCCTAAACCCTAAACCCTCAATCCAAAACCATAAACCCTAAACCCTAAATCCTATGCCCTAAACCCTAAACCACAAACCCTAAACACTACACCATAAACCATAAACCACAAACCCAACGGTAAACCCTAAGCTATAAACGTTAATCCCTAAACAATAAACCCTAAATCATAAACCCTAAGTCATCAACCCTAAACCCTAAACCCTAAACCACAAACCCTAAAGACTAAATACTAAATCATAAACAATAAAGCCTAAATCCTAAACCCTAAACCCTAAATCCTAAACCCCAAACCCTAATGCCTAAAACCTAAAGCCTAAAGCCTAAAGCCCAAACCCTAAAGCCTACAACCTAAACCCTACACCCTAAACCCTAAACCCTAAACCACAACTCTAAAGCCTAAACCCTAAATAATAAACCCTAAACCCTAAACCCAAAAGCCTAAACCCTAAACCATAAAGCACCAACCCCAAACCATAAACACTAAATCATAAACCCTCAACCCACAACCCTTAACCCTAAACCATAAACTCCAAGCACTAACTCTAAACTCTAAACCTTAAACGATAAACCCTACACCCTTAACCCTAAACCCTAAATCCCTAAACCCTATACCACAAACCCTAAACCATAGATCCTAAACCCTAAACCCTAAATCATCAACCCAAACCCCTAACCCTAAACCACAAACCCTAAAGACTAAACTCTAAACCACAAACAAGAAAGTCTAAAGCCTAAACCCTAAACCCTAAAGCTTAAACCCCAAACCCTAAAGCCTAAAGCCTCAACACTAAACACTGAACCCTAAATCCTAAACCCCTAAACCCTAAAACATAAACCCTAAAGTCTAAAGCCTAAACCCTAAACCCCAGACCCTAAAGCCTAAACCCTAAACCATAAAGGCTAAATACTAAACAATGAACACTAAGCCTAAACCCTAAAATCTAAACCCTAAACTCTGAACTGTAAACCCTCAGCCCCAAACTATAAACCATAAACCCTAAACGATAAACCCTAAACCCTCAAGCCTAAACAGTAAACCATAAACCACTAACCCTAAAGCCTAAACACTAAACCATAAAGCACCAACCCCAAACTATAAACCCTAAATCCTAAACCCTCAACCCAAAACCCTAAACCCTAAACCCTAAACCCTAAACCCCAAATCCTAAAACCTAAACCATAAACCCCAAACCATAAACTATAAACCCAAATGCCTAAACCCCAAACCCTAAACCCTAAATCACAACCCCAAACTCTAAACCATAAACCCTCAACCCTAAAGTCTAACCCCTAAACACAAAACCATAAACCCTAAACCATAAAATCTAAACCATAGCCCTAAACCCTAAACCTTAAACCCTAAACCCGAAACCCTACACCATAAACCATAAACCACAAACTCTAAAGCCTTAAACCCTAAACTATAAACCCTAAACCCTAAACCCCTAAACCCTCAAACCGCGAAACCATAACCCCTAAACACTAAAACCAAATCCCTAAACACTAAACTAT
>NC_092054.1:69047993-69168672 GCF_003086295.3 Arachis hypogaea | reverse complement strand
TAAACCATAAATACAACCATAAACCCTTAAACCTAAACCCTAAACACCCCTTAACCCTAAACCAAAACCCTAAAACTAAAACCAAACCTAAACCTAAACCCAAACCAAACCCTAAAACCTAAACCTAAACCCTAACCAAAACCCTAAACCTAAAGCCTAACCCTAAAGCCTAAACTAAACTAAACCTAAACCCAACAAACCCTAAACCTAAACCCTAAACCTAAACCACAAACCCTTAAACCTAAGCCTAAACCCTAAACCCCAAACCATAAAACCTAAACCCATAAACCCTAAACCCAAACATAAACCCTAAACCTAAACCCAAAACCTAAACCCTAAACCTAAACCTAAACCTAAACCCAAACATAAACCTAAACAAAACCCTAAACCCTAAACCAAACCCTAAACCCAAACCTAAACCCAACCCAAACCATAAACCTAAACCTAAACCCTAAACCTAACCACAAACCTAAACCTAAACCCTAACCCTAAACCCTAAATAAACCCAAACCTAAACCCTAAACCTAAACCTAAACCCTAAACCTAAACCACTAAACATAAAACCTAAACCCTAAACCATAAACCCTCAACCCAAACAAACCCTAAACCAAACCTACACCTAAACCATAAACCTAAACCCAAACCTAAACCTAAACCCTAAACCCTAACCTAAACTAAACCCTAAACCCAAACCTAAATCCTAAACCAAACCCAAAACCCTAAAGCCTAAACCCTAAACCTAAACCCTAACCCTAAACCCAAACCTAAACCTAACCTAAACCCTAAACCTAAACCCAAACCCTAAACCCTAAACTAAACCACTAAACCCTAAACACAAACCCTAAACCTAAACTAAACCAAAACCATAAACCCAAACTATAAACCCTAAACCAAACCCTAAACCACAAACCCTAAAGCTAAACCTAAACCTAAACCAAACCCAAACCATAAACCCTAAACCTAAACCCTACCCTAACCCATAAACCCAAACCTAAACCCTAAACCCTAAACCCTAAACCTAAACCCTAAACCCTAAACCCTAAACAACAAACCCCTAACCTAAACCCAAAACATAAACCCTAAACCAAAACCCTAAACCATAAACCAAACCCTAAACTAAACCCTAAACCATAAACCCTAAACCTAAACCTAAACCCTAAACCCTAAAACCTAAACCCTAAACCTAAAACTAAACCCTAAACCTAAACCCAAACCAAACCCTAAACCTAAACCCTAAACCTAAACCCTAAAAAAAACCTAAACTAACCCTAAACCCTAAACCTAAACAAACTAAACCCTAAACCCTAACCCAAACGACAAAACCAAACCGCTAACTATAAACCGCTAAAAAAAAACCAAAACCTAAACCAACCAACAAACATAAAAAACTAACTAAACTAAAATAAAAACCAAACCTGAACCATAAACTAACCTAAACCCTAAACTAAACGCTAAACCCTAAACCATCTAAAAAACTAAACCCTAAACGCCTAAACCCTAAAACCTAAACACTAAACCCTAAACACCTAAACCTAACCCTAAACCCTAAACCTAAACCTAACCCTAAACCCAAACCTAACCTAAACCCTAAACCCTAACCTAAACGCCTAAACCTAACCTAAACCTAAACCCCAAACCCTAAACCTAAACCTAAACAACCGACCAAAAACCCTAACCCTAAACTAACCCTAAACTAAAAAAACCTAAATCCCTAAAAACCCTAAAACCTAAACCTACAAACCCTAAACCTCTAAAACCCTAAACCTAACCTAAAACCTAACTAAACCCTAAACCCTAAACCCTAAACCCTAAACCCCTAAACCCTAAACTAAACTAAACCAAAACCTAAACCCTAAACTAACCTAAACCCAAACCATAAACCTAAACCTAACCCTAAACATAAACCCTAAACCTAAACCCTAAACCTAAACCACAAACCCTAAACCTAAACCTAAACCTAAACCCCAAACCCTAAACCTAAACCCTAAACCCTAAACCTAAACCAACAAACCTAAACTAAACCTAAACCTAAACCCTAAACCCTAAAAACCTAACCCAAACTAAACCTAAACCCTAAACCTAAACCTAAACACAAAACCTAAAAACCTAAACATAAACCTAAACCTAAACCATAACCTAAACCAAACCTAAACCCAAACCCATAAACCCTAAACTAAACCCTAAACCACAAACCTAAACCTAAACCCTAAACCATAAACCTAAACAAAACTAAACCTAAACCCAAAACCCTAAACCTAACCCTAAACCTAAAACCATAAACCTAAACCCTAAACCTAAACCCTAACCCTAAACCTAAACCTAAACCCAAAACCTAAACCTAAACCATAAACCCTAACCCTAAACCCAAACCTAAACCCTAAACCAAACAAAACCTAAACCATAAACCCTAAACCCTAAAAACCCTAAACCCTAAACCTAAACCCTAAACCATAAACCCTAAACCATAACCCTAAACACTAAACCTAAACCATAAACCCTAAACCCACCCTAAACCATAAACCCTAAACCTAAACCACAAACCTAAGCCTAAACCCTAAAAAACCCTAAACCATAAACCCTAAACCCTAAACCTAAACCCTAAACCATAAACCCTAAACCAAAACCTAAACCTAAACCTAAACCAAACTAAAGCCTAAACTCTAAACCATAAACCACAAACCCTAAACCCTAAACCTAAACACTAAACCATAAACCCCAAACCCAAACCATAAACCTAAACCCTAAACCTAAACCTAAACTAAACCTAAACCCTAAACCCTCACCAAACCATAAACCCTAAACCCTAAACCCAAATCCTAAACCTAAACCAAACACCAAACCTAAATATAAACACCTAAACCTAAACCCTAACCCTAAACCATAAATTATAACCACAAAACCAAAACCATAAACCTCAACCTAAGTCTAACCATAAACCTAAAACCATAAACCCTAAACCATAAATCCAAACCCTAACCTAAACACTAAACCTTAAACCTTAAACCCTACACCAAAAACATAAAACCCTAAATCCCTAAACACTAAGCCTAAAGCCTAAACCCTAAACCCTAAACACTAAGCACTAAACAACAAACACTAAAGGCTAAACCTAAACCCTAAATCCTACAAAACCCAATCCCAAAATGTAAACCATAAACCTAAATCCTAAACCCTAAATCCAAACCATCAACCCAACCTAAAGTCTCAACCCCAAACCATAAACCATAAACCCTGCCACCCTAAACTATAACCAAAACATAAAAGCCTAAACCCAGAACCCTAAACCTAAACATAAACCTTCAACCATAACCATAAATCGTAACCTAAATCCTACACCCTAAATCCTAAACACAACCCTAAAGCCTAAAGCCTAAGCCATAAACCCTCAACCCAAACCCTAAACCCTACACCATACACCCTAAATATAAATCGCAAACCCTAAAGCCTAAACCCTAAACTATAAACCCTAAACCCTAAAACCATAAACCCTTAAACCCCAAACCACGAACCCTACGACCTAACGCTAAACAACAAACCCTAAACACAAACCATAAACCATCAACCCTAAACCATAAACCTTAAACCCTAACCGTAAACCCTACACCCTTAACCATAAACCACAAAACCCTAATGCTAAGCCCTAAACTATACCCTAAACCCTAAACCATAAACCCTCAAACCCAAACCATAAACCCTAAACCTAAACCCTAAACCCTACACACTAAACCCCCAAATCCTAAACCATCAACCCTAAACCCTAAACCCTAATCCTAAACCCTAAACCCTCAATCCAAAACCATAAACCCTAAACCCTAAATCCAATGCCCTAACCCTAAACACAAACCCTAAAACACTACACCATAAACCATAAACCACAAACCCAACGGTAAACCCTAACTATTAAACGTTAATCCCTAAACAAACCCTAAATATAAACCTAAACCATAACCCTAAACCCTAAACCTAAACCACAAACCCTAAAACTAAAACTAAACCATAAACATAAACCTAAACCTAAACCCTAAACCTAAACCTAAACCCAAACCCTAACCAAAACCTAAACCTAAACCTAAACCCAAACCCTAAACCTAAACCTAAACCCTAACCCTAAACCCTAAACCCTAAACACTAAACCATAAACCCAAACCTAAACATAACCTAAACCCTAAACCAAACCCTAAAGCCTAAACCCTAAACCAAACCCTAAAGCCAAAACCTAAACCATAAAACCAAAAACCCTAAACCTACCCTAACCTAAACCACAAACCTAAACCCTAAAAACCCTAAACCCTAAACCCTAAACCAAAACCCCAAACCTAAACCTAAACATAAACCCTAAACCTAAACCCAAACCCTAAACCCTAAACACCAAAACCCTAAACCATAAACCTCAACCCTAAAGTCTAACCCTAAACCCAAACCATAAACCCTAACCATAAACTCCAACCATAACCTAAACACTAAACCTTAAACAATAAACCCTACACCCTACACCCTAAACCATAAACCCTAAAACCTAAACCACAACCCTAAAACCTAAACCACAAACCCTAATGCCTAAACCCTAAATGATAAACCCTAAATGATAAACCATAAACCCTAAATCCTAAAGCCTAAACACTAACCATAAATCCCAAACCATAACCTAAACCTTAAACCCTAAACCACACACCTAAAGCCTAAACTCTAATGATAAACCACAAACCCTAAACCCTAAAGCTTAAACACTAAACCATAAACCACTAACCCCAAACCATAAACCCTAAACCCTACTCCCTAAGCCATAAACCACAAATTCTAAACCCTAAACCCTAAAACCCTCATCCCACAACCATAAACCCTAAACCCTAAACTCAAAATCCTAAAACCTAAACCACAAACACCAAACCTAAACTATAAACCCTAATGCCTAAACCCTAAACCCTAACCATAAATTATAACCACAAAACCAAAACCATAAACCTTCAACCCTAAGTCTAACCCATAAACCCTAAAACCATAAACCCTAAACCATAAACTCCAAACCCTAACCCTAAACACTAAACCTTAAACCTTAAACCCTACACCCAAAACCATAAACCCTAAATCCCTAAACACTAAAGCCTAAAGCCTAAACCCTAAACCCTAAACACTAAGCACTAAACAACAAACACTAAAGGCTAAACCCTAAACCCTAAATCCTAAACCAAAAACCCTCAATCCCAAAATGTAAACCATAAACCCTAAATCCTAAACCCTAAATCCTAAACCATCAACCCCAAACCCTAAAGTCTCAACCCCAAACCATAAACCCTAAACCCTGCACCCTAAACTATAAACCACAAACACTAAAGCCTAAACCCAGAACCCTAAACCCTAAACCATAAACCTTCAACCATAACCATAAATCGTAAACCCTAAATCCTACAACCTAAACCCCTAAACCACAAACCCTAAAGCCTAAAGCCTAAGCCATAAACCCTCAACCCCAAACCCTAAACCCTACACCATACACCCTAAACTATAAATCGCAAACCCTAAAGCCTAAACCCTAAACCATAAACCTTAAACCCAAAACCACGAACCCTACGACCTAACCGCTAAACAACAAACCCTAAACACTAAACCATAAACCCTCAACCCTAAACCATAAACCTTAAACCCTAAACCGTAAACCCTACACCTTAAACCATAAACCACAAACCCTAATGCTAAGCCCTAAACTATAAACCCTAAACCCTAAACCATAAACCCTCAAACCCAAACCATAAACCCTAAACCCTAAACCCTAAACCCTACACACTAAACCCCAAATCCTAAACCATCAACCCTAAACCCTAAACCCTAAACCCTAAATCCTAAACCCTAAACCCTCAATCCAAAACCATAAACCCTAAACCCTAAATCCTATGCCCTAAACCCTAAACCACAAACCCTAAACACTACACCATAAACCATAAACCACAAACCCAACGGTAAACCCTAAGCTATAAACGTTAATCCCTAAACAATAAACCCTAATCATAAACCCTAAGTCATCAACCCTAAACCCTAACCCTAAACCACAAACCCTAAAGACTAAATACTAAATCATAAACAATAAAGCCTAAATCCTAAACCCTAAACCCTAAATCCTAAACCCCAAACCCTAATGCCTAAAACCTAAAGCCTAAAGCCTAAAGCCCAAACCCTAAAGCCTACAACCTAAACCCTACACCCTAAACCCTAAACCCTAAACCACAAACTCTAAAGCCTAAACCCTAAATAATAAACCCTAAACCCTAAACCCAAAAGCCTAAACCCTAAACCATAAAGCACCAACCCCAAACCATAAACACTAAATCATAAACCCTCAACCCACAACCCTTAACCCTAAACCATAAACTCCAAGCACTAACTCTAAACTCTAAACCTTAAACGATAAACCCTACACCCTTAACCCTAAACCCTAAATCCCTAAACCCTATACCACAAACCCTAAACCATAGATCCTAAACCCTAAACCCTAAATCATCAACCCAAACCCCTAACCCTAAACCACAAACCCTAAAGACTAAACTCTAAACCACAAACAAGAAAGTCTAAAGCCTAAACCCTAAACCCTAAAGCTTAAACCCCAAACCCTAAAGCCTAAAGCCTCAACACTAAACACTGAACCCTAAATCCTAAACCCCTAAACCCTAAAACATAAACCCTAAAGTCTAAAGCCTAAACCCTAAACCCCAGACCCTAAAGCCTAAACCCTAAACCATAAAGGCTAAATACTAAACAATGAACACTAAAGCCTAAACCCTAAAATCTAAACCCTAAACTCTGAACTGTAAACCCTCAGCCCCAAACTATAAACCATAAACCCTAAACGATAAACCCTAAACCCTCAAGCCTAAACAGTAAACCATAAACCACTAACCCTAAAGCCTAAACACTAAACCATAAAGCACCAACCCCAAACTATAAACCCTAAATCCTAAACCCTCAACCCAAAACCCTAAACCCTAAACCCTAAACCCTAAACCCCAATCCTAAAACCTAAACCATAAACCCCAAACCATAAACTATAAACCCAAATGCCTAAACCCCAAACCCTAAACCCTAAATCACAACCCCAAACTCTAAACCATAAACCCTCAACCCTAAAGTCTAACCCCTAAACACAAAAACCATAAACCCTAAACCATAAAATCTAAACCATAGCCCTAAACCCTAAACCTTAAACCCTAAACCCGAAACCCTACACCATAAACCATAAACCACAAACTCTAAAGCCTAAACCCTAAACTATAAACCCTAAACCCTAAACCCTAAACCCTCAACCCGAAACCATAACCCCTAAACACTAAACCACAATCCCTAAACACTAAACTATAAACCCTAAACCCCAAACCATAAACGATAATCCCTAAACCCTAAATCCTAAACCCTAAACCACAAACCCTAATGCTAAGTCCTAAATTATAAACCCTAAACACTAAACCATAAACCCTCAACCCCAAACCATAAACCCTAAACCCTACACCCTAAACCATAAATCCTAAACCATAGATCCTAAACCCTAAACCATCAAACCTCAACCCTAAACCCTAAACCACAAACCCTAATGACAAAACACTAAACCATAAACAATAAAGCCTAAAGCCTAAACCCTAAATCCTAAAGCCTAAACCCTAAATCCTAAAGCCTAAACCCCAAACTTTAAAGCCTGAAGCCTAAACCATAAACCATAAACCATAAACACTAACCACTAAATCCTAAACCATAAACCATAAACATTAAACCCTAAATCCTAAACTCCTAAACCCTAAACCACAAACCCTAAAGCCTAAAGACTAAAGCCAAAACCATAAACCCCAAACCCTAAAGTCTAAACCCTAAACCATAAACCCTAAACACTAAACAACAAACATTAAAGCCTAAACCCTGAAATCTAAACCCTAAACCCTAAACCATAAACCCTCAACCCCAAACTATAAACCATAAACCATAAACCCTAAACCATAAATCCTAAACCATAAACCACAAACCCTAAAGCCTAAACCCTAAATTATAAACCATAAACCCTCAACCCTAAAGCCTAAACACTAAACCATAAATCCCAAACCATAAACCCTAAACCATAAACCCTAAACCACAAACCCTAAAGCCTAAACACTAAACTATAAACCACCAACCCCAAACCATAAACACTAAACCATAAACCCTACTCCCTAAGGCATAAACCACAAACCATAAACCCTAAACCCTCAACACATAACCCAAAACCCTAAACCCTAAACCCTACTCCCTAAAGCCTAAACACTAAACCATAAATCCCAAACCATAAACCCTAAACCATAAACCCTAAACCACAAACCCTAAAGCCTAAACACTAAACCATAAACCACCAACCCCAAACCATAAACCCTAAACCATAAACCTACTCCCTAAGGCATAAACCACAAACCAGAAACCCTAAACCCTCAACCCATAACCCAAAACCCTAAACCCTAAACCCCAATACCTAAAGCCTAAACTCAAAATCCCAAACGCTAAACTATAAACCCTAAAGACAAAACCCCAAACCCTAAACCCTAAATCCCAACCCCAAACCCTAAACCATAAACCATCAACCCTAAAGTCTAACCACTAAACCCTAAAACCATAAACCTTGAACCATAAACTCAAACCTTAACCATACACCATAAACCCTACACCATAAATCCTAAACCCTAAATCCCTAAACCCATAATCCATAAACCCTAAACCCTAAACCCTAAACCCTAAACGCTAAACACTAAACAACAAACACTAAAGCCTATACCCTAAACCCTAAATCCTAAACCATAAACCCTCAACCCCAAACTGTAAACCATAAACCATAAACCTTAAGCCCTAAACTCTAAATCCTAAACCCTAAACCACAAACCCTAAAGCCTCAAGCCTGAACCCTAAACCCTAAACCATAAACCTTTGACCCCAGACCATAAACCCTAAATCCTACACCCTAAACCCCTGAACCAAAAACCCTAAAGCCTAAAGCCTAAACAAAAAACCCTCAACCCCAAACCCTGAACCCTAAACCCTACACCCTAAACCATAAACCACAAATCCTAAAGCCTAAACCCTAAACCCTAAACCCTCAACCCTCAACCCTAAACCCAGAACCATAAACCCTAAACCCTATGCCCTAAACCGTAAACCCTCAACCCAAAACCATAAACCCTAAACCCTAAACCCTATGCCCTAAACCCTAAACCACAAACCCTAAACACTACACCCTAAACCATAAACCACAAACCCAACGGTAAACCCTAAACTATAAACGTTAATCCCTCAACCATAAACCCTAAATCCTAAACCCTAAATCATAAACCCTAAACCCTAAACCTTAAACCACAAACCCTAAAGACTAAATACTAAATCGTAAACAATAAAGCCAAAATCCTAAACCCTAAACCCTAAATTCTAAACCCCAAACCCTAATGTCTAAAGCCTAAAGCCTAAACCCTAAACAATAAACCCTAAATCCTAAACCCCTAAATCCTAAACCACAAACCCTAAAGCCTAAAGCCTAAAGCCTAAACCCCAAACCCTAAAGCCTAAACCGTAAACTATAAACCCTAAACACTAAACAACAAACACTAAAGCGTAAACCATAAAATCTAAACCCTAAACCCTAAGCTGTAAATGCTCAACCACAAACTATAAACCATAAACCATAAACCCTAAACCCTAAACCACAAACCCTAAAGCCTAAACCCTAAACGATAAACCCTAAACCCTAAACCATAAAGCCTAAACACTAAACCATAAATCCCAAACCATAAACACTGAACACTAAACCCTAAACCACAAACCCTAAAGCCTAAACCCTAAACCATAAACCCTAAAGCCAACACTAAACCATAAACCACCAAAAACCCTAAACCGTACTCCCTAAGCCATAAAACACAAACCCTAAACCCTAAATCCTCAACCCTAAACCATAAACCCTAAACCATAAACCCCAAATCCTAAAGCCTAAACTATAAACCCTAACACCTAAACCCCAAACCCCAAACCATAAATCACAACAGTAAACCCTAAACCATAAACACTCAACCCTAAAGTCTAACCCCTAAACCCTAAAACCATAAACCCTAAACCATAAACTCCAAACCATAACCCTAAACACTAAACCTTAAACAATAAACCCTACACCCTACACCCTAAACCATAAACCCTAAAACCTAAACCACAAACCCTAATGCCTAAACCCTAAATGATAAACCCTAAATGATAAACCATAAACCCTAAATCCTAAAGCCTAAACACTAAACCATAAATCCCAAACCATAAACCTTAAACCTTAAACCCTAAACTACACACCCTAAAGCCTAAACTCTAAATGATAAACCACAAACCCTAAACCCTAAAGCCTAAACACTAAACCATAAACCAATAACCCCAAACCATAAACCCTAAACCCTACTCCCTAAGCCATAAACCACAAATTCTAAACCCTAAACCCTAAACCCTCATCCCACAACCCTAAACCCTAAACCATAAACTCCAAATCCTAAAACCTAAATCACAAACACCAAACCTAAACTATAAACCGTATTGCCTAAACCCTAAACCCTAAACCATAAATTATAACCACAAAACCAAAACCATAAACCTTCAACCCTAAGTCTAACCCATAAACCCTAAAACCATAAACCCTAAACAATAAACTCCAAACCCTAACCCTAAACACTAAACCTTAAACCTTAAACCCTACACCCAAATCCAAAAACCCTAAATCCCTAAACACTAAAGCCTAAAGCCTAAAGCCTAAACCCTAAACACTAAGCACTAAACAACAAACACTAAAGGCTAAACCCTAAACCCTAAATCCTAAACCAAAAACCCTCAACCCCAAACTTTAAACCGTAAACCCTAAATCCTAAACCCTAAATCCTAAACCATCAACCCCAAACCCTAAAGTCTCAACCCCAAACCATAAACCATAAACCCTGCACCCTAAACTATAAACCACAAACACTAAAGCCTAAACCCAGAACCCTAAACCCTAAACCATAAACCTTCAACCATAACCATAAATCGTAAACCGTAAACCGTACACCCTAAACCCCTAAACCACAAACCCTAAAGCCTAAAGCCTAAGCCATAAACCCTCAACCCCAAACCCTAAACCCTAAACCCTACACCCTAAACTATAAATCACAAACCCTAACGCCTAAACCCTAAACTATAAACCCTAAACCCTAAACCATAAACCTTAAACCCAAAACCACGAACCCTACGCCCTAACCGCTAAACAACAAACCCTAAACACTAAACCATAAACCCTCAACCCTAAACCATAAACCTTAAACCGTAAACCCTACACCCTAAACCATAAACCACAAACCCTAATGCTAAGCCCTAAACTATAAACCCTAAACCCTAAACCATAAACCCTCAAACCCAAACCATAAACCCTAAACCCTAAACCCTAAACCCTTCACACTAAACCCCAAACCCTAAACCATCAACCCTAAACCCTAAACCATAAATCCTAAACCATAAACCCTCAATCCAAAAACCATAAACCCTAAACCCTAAATCCTATGCCCTAAACCCTAAACCACAAACCCAACGGTAAACCCTAAGCTATAAACGTTAATCCCTAAACCATAAACCCTAAATCCTAAACCCTAAATCATCAACCCTAAACACTAAACCCTAAACCACAAACCCTAAAGACTAAATACTAAATCATAAACAATAAAGCCTAAATCCTAAACCCTAAACCCTAAATCCTAAACCCCAAACCCTAATGCCTAAAACCTAAACCCTAAAGCCTAAAACCCAAACCCTAAAGCCTACAACCTAAACCCTACACCCTAAACCCTAAACCCTAAACCCTAAACCAGAAACATTCAACTCCAAACCATAAACCCTAAACCCTAAACCCTACACCCTGAACGCATAAACCACAAACCCTAAAGCCTAAAGCCTAAACCATAAACCCTCAACCCAAAACCATAAACCCTAAACTATACACCCTAAACTATAAACCACAAACCCTAAAGCCTAAACCCAAAACTATAAACCCTAAACCCTAAACCATAAACCCTAAACCTAAAACCATAAACCCTAAACCCTAAACGATACGGCCTAAACCCTAAACCATAAACCATAAACACTAAACCATAAACCCTCAACCCAAACCCTAAACCTTAAACCCTAAACCATAAACCATAAACCACAAACCATAACGCTAAGCCCTAAACTATAAATTAAACCCTAAACCATAAACCCTCAACCTCAAACTATAAACTATAAACCCTAAACCCTACACCCTAGACCATAAACCCTAAACCATAGATCCTAAACCCTAAACCCTAAATCATCAACACTAAACACTAAGCCCTAAACCACAAACCCTAAAGTCTAAACCATAAATAATAAAGCCAAGAGCCTAAACCCTAAACCATAGGGCTTAAACCCCAAACCCTAAAGCATAAAGCCTAAAGCCTAAATCCTAAATAATGAACCCTAAATCCTAAACCCTTAAACCCTAAACTACAAACCCTAAAGCCTAAAGCCTAAAGCCTAAACCCCAAATCATAAAGCCTAAACCCTAAACCATAAACCCTAAACACTAAACAACAAACACTAAATCCTAAACCCTAACATCTAAACCCTAAACCCTAATCCCTTAACCCTCAACCCTAAAGTATAAACCATGAACCTTAAACCCTAAACGATAAACCATAAACCCTAAACCCTAAACCCTAAACCCTAAACCACAAACTCTAAAGCCTAAACCCTAAATGATAAACCCTAAACCCTAAACCCAAAAGCCTAAACACTAAACCATAAACCACCAACCCCAAACCATAAACACTAAATCATAAACCCTCAACCCACAACCCTTAACCCTAAACCATAAACTCCAAGCCCTAACTCTAAACTCTAAACCTTAAACGATAAACCCTACACCCTTAACCCTAAACCCTAAATCCTAAAGCTTAAACCCCAAACCCTAAAGCCTAAAGCCTCAACACTAAACACTGAACCCTAAATCCTAAACCCCTAAACCCTAAAACATAAACCCTAAAGTCTAAAGCCTAAAGCCTAAACCCCAGACCCTAAAGCCTAAACCCTAAACCATAAAGGCTAAATACTAAACAATGAACACTAAAGCCTAAACCCTAAAATCTAAACCCTAAACTCTGAACTGTAAACCCTCAGCCCCAAACTATAAACCATAAACCCTAAACGATAAACCCTAAACCCTCAAGCCTAAATAATAAACCATAAACCACCAACCCTAAAGCCTAAACCCTAAACGATAAACCATAAACCCTAAACCCTAAAGCCTAAACACTAAACCATAAAGCACCAACCCCAAACTATAAACCCTAAATCATAAACCCTCAACCCAAAATCCTAAACCCTAAACCCTAAACCCCAAATCCTAAAACCTAAACCATAAACCCCAAACCATAAACTATAAACCAAAATGCCTAAACCCCAAACCCTAAACCCTAAATCACAACCCCAAACTCTAAACCATAAACCCTCAACCCTAAAGTCTAACCCCTAAACCCAAAAACCATAAACCCTAAACCATAAACTCTAAACCATAACCCTAAACCCTAAACCTTAAACCCTAAACCCGAAACCCTACACCATAAACCATAAACCACAAACTCTAAAGCCTAAACCCTAAACTATAAATCCTAAACCCTAAACCCTAAACCCTCAACCCAAAACCATAACCCCTAAACACTAAACCACAATCCCTAAACACTAAACTATAAACCCTAAACCCCAAACCATAAACGATAAACCCTAAATCCTAAACCCTAAACCACAAACCCTAATGCTAAGTCCTAAATTATAAACCCTAAACACTAAACCATAAACCCTCAACCCCAAACAATAAACCCTAAACCCTACACCCTAAACCATAAATCCTAAACCATAGATCCTAAACCCTAAACCATCAACCCTCAACCCTAAACCCTAAACCACAAACCCTAATGACAAAACACTAAACCATAAACAATAAAGCCTAAAGCCTAAACCCTAAATCCTAAAGCCTAAACCCCAAACTTTAAAGCCTGAAGCCTAAACCATAAACCATAAATCATAAACACTAACCACTAAATCCTAAACCATAAACCATAAACATTAAACCCTAAATCCTAAACTCCTAAACCCTAAACCACAAACCCTAAAGCCTAAAGACTAAAGCCAAAACCATAAACCCCAAACCATAAACCCCAAACCCTAAACCATAAACCCTAAACACTAAACAACAAACATTAAAGCCTAAACCCTGAAATCTAAACACTAAACCCTAAACCATAAACCCTCAACCCCAAACTATAAACCATAAACCATAAACCCTAAACCATAAATCCTAAACCCTAAACCACAAACCCTAAAGCCTAAACCCTAAATTATAAACCATAAACCCTCAACCCTAAAGCCTAAACACTAAACCATAAATCCCAAACCACAAACCCTAAACCATAAACCCTAAACCACAAACCCTAAAGCCTAAACACTAAACCATAAACCACCAACCCCAAACCATAAACCCTAAACCATAAACCTACTCCCTAAGGCATAAACCACAAACCAGAAACCCTAAACCCTCAACCCATAACCCAAAACCCTAAACCCTAAACCCCAATACCTAAAGCCTAAACCCAAAATCCCAAACGCTAAACTATAAACCCTAAAGCCTAAACCCCAAACCCTAAACACTAAATCCCAACCCCAAACCCTAAACCATAAACCATCAACCCTAAAGTCTAACCACTAAACCCTAAAACCATAAACCTTGAACCATAAAATCAAACCTTAACCCTACACCATAAACCCTACACCATAAATCCTAAACCCTAAATCCCTAAACCCATAATCCATAAACCCTAAACCCTAAACCCTAAACGCTAAACCCTAAACCCTATACCCTAAATGCTAAACACTAAACAACAAACACTAAAGCCTATACCCTAAACCCTAAATCCTAAGACATAAACCCTCAACCCCAAACTGTAAACCATAAACCATAAACCTTAAGCCCTAAACCCTAAATCCTAAACCCTAAACCACAAACCCTAAAGCCTCAAACATGAACCCTAAACCCTAAACCATAAACCTTTGACCCCAGACCATAAACCCTAAATCCTACACCCTAAACCCCTGAACCAAAAACCCTAAAGCCTAAAGCCTAAACAAAAAACCCTCAACCCCAAACCCTGAACCCTAAACCCTACACCCTAAACCATAAACCACAAATCCTAAAGCCTAAACCCTAAACACTCAACCCTCAACCCTCAACCCAGAACCATAAACCCTAAACCCTATGCCCTAAATCGTAAACCCTCAACCCAAAACCATAAACCTTAAACCCTAAACCCTATGCCCTAAACCCTAAACCACAAACCCTAAACACTACACCCTAAACCATAAACCACAAACCCAACGGTAAACCCTAAACTATAAACGTTAATCCCTGAACCATAAACCCTAAATCCTAAACCCTAAATCATAAACCCTAAACCCTAAACCTTAAACCACAAACCCTAAAGACTAAATACTAAATCGTAAACAATAAAGCCAAAATCCTAAACCCTAAACCCTAAATTCTAAACCCCAAACCTTAATGTCTAAAGCCTAAAGCCTAAACCCTAAATAATAAACACTAAATCCTAAACCCCTAAATCCTAAACCACAAACCCTAAAGCCTAAAGCCTAAAGCCTAAACCCCAAACCCTAAAGCCTAAACCGTAAACTATAAACCCTAAACACTAAACAACAAACACTAAAGCGTAAACCATAAAATCTAAACCCTAAACCCTAAGCTGTAAACGCTCAACCACAAACTATAAACCATAAACCAAAACCCTAAACCCTAAACCACAAACCCTAAAACCTAAACCCTAAACGATAAACCCTAAACCCTAAACCATAAAGCCTAAACACTAAACCATAAATCCCAAACCATAAACACTAAACACTAAACCCTAAACCACAAACCCTAAAGCCTAAACCCTAAACCATAAACCCTAAAGCCAAAACACTAAACCATAAACCACCAAAAACCCTAAATCGTACTCCCTAAGCCATAAACACAAACCCTAAACCCTAAATCCTCAACCCTAAACCCTAAACCCTAAACCATAAACCCTAAACCCTAAACCCTCAAATCCTAAAGCCTAAACTATAAACCCTAACACCTAAACCCGAAACCCTAAACCCTAAATCACAACAGCAAACCCTAAACCATAAACACTCAACCCTAAAGTCTAACCCCTAAACCCTAAAACCATAAACCCTAAACCATAAACTCCAAACCATAACCCTAAACACTAAACCTTAAACAATAAACCCTACACCCTACACCCTAAACCATAAACCCTAAAACCTAAACCACAACCCCTAATGCCTAAACCCTAAATGATAAACCCTAAATGATAAACCATAAACCCTAAATCCTAAAGCCTAAACACTAAACCATAAATCCCAAACCATAAACCTTAAACCTTAAACCCTAAACCACACACCCTAAAGCCTAAACTCTAAATGATAAACCACAAACCCTAAACCCTAAAGCTTAAACACTAAACCATAAACCACTAACCCCAAACCATAAACCCTAAACCCTACTCCCTAAGCCATAAACCACAAATTCTAAACCCTAAACCCTAAACCCTCATCCCACAACCCTAAACCCTAAACCATAAACTCCAAATCCTAAAACCTAAACCACAAACACCAAACCTAAGCTATAAACACTAATGCCTAAACCCTAAACCCTAAACCATAAATTATAACCACAAAACCAAAACCATAAACCTTCAACCCTAAGTCTAACCCATAAACCCTAAAACCATAAACCCTAAACCATAAACTCCAAACCCTAACCCTAAACACTAAACCTTAAACCTTAAACCCTACACCCAAAACCATAAACCATAAATCCCTAAACACTAAAGCCTAAAGCCTAAAGCCTAAACCCTAAACACTAAGCACTAAACAACAAACACTAAAGGCTAAACCCTAAACCCTAAATCCTAAACCAAAAACCCTCAACCCCAAACTGTAAACCGTAAACCCTAAATCCTAAACCCTAAATCCTAAACCATCAACCCCAAACCCTAAAGTCTCAACCCCAAACCATAAACCATAAACCCTGCACCCTAAACTATAAACCACAAACACTAAAGCCTAAACCCAGAACCCTAAACCCTAAACCATAAACCTTCAACCATAACCATAAATCGTAAACCGTAAACCGTACACCCTAAACCCATAAACCACAAACCCTAAAGCCTAAAGCCTAAGCCATAAACCCTCAACCCCAAACCCTAAACCCTAAACCCTACACCCTAAACTATAAATCGCAAACCCTAAAGCCTAAACCCTAAACTATAAACCCTAAACCCTAAACCATAAACCTTAAACCCAAAACCACGAACCCTACGCCCTAACCGCTAAACAACAAACCCTAAACACTAAACCATAAACCCTCAACCCTAAACCTTAAACCTTAAACCGTAAACCCTACACCCTAAACCATAAACCACAAACCCTAATGCTAAGCCCTAAACTATAAACCCTAAACCCAAAACCATAAACCCTCAAACCCAAACCATAAACCCTAAACCCTAAACCCTAAACCCTTCACACTAAACCCCAAACCCTAAACCATCAACCCTAAACCCTAAACCATAAATCCTAAACCATAAACCCTCAATCCAAAAACCATAAACCCTAAACCCTAAATCATATGCCCTAAACCCTAAACCACAAACCCAATGGTAAACCCTAAGCTATAAACGTTAATCCCTAAACCATAAATCCTAAATCCTAAACCCTAAATCATCAACCCTAAACACTAAACCCTAAACCACAAACCCTAAAGACTAAATACTAAATCATAAACAATAAAGCCTAAACCCTAAACCCTAAGCCTAAATCCTAAACCCCAAACCCTAATGCCTAAAACCTAAACCCTAAAGCCTAAAGCCCAAACCCTAAAGCCTACAACCTAAACCCTACACCCTAAACCCTAAACCGTAAACCATAAACCACAAATACTATACCCTAAACCCTAAACCCTAAACCCTAAACCAGAAACATTCAACTCCAAACCATAAACCCTAAACCCTAAACCCTACACCCTGAACGCATAAACCACAAACCCTAAAGCCTAAAGCCTAAACCATAAACCCTCAACCCCAAACCATAAACCCTAAACTATACACCCTAAACTATAAACCACAAACCCTAAAGCCTAAACCCAAAACTATAAACCCTAAACCCTAAACCATAAACCCTAAACCTAAAACCATAAACCCTAAACCCTAAACCATACAGGCTAAAGCCTAAACCATAAAACATAAACACTAAACCATAAACCCTCAACCCAAACCCTAAACTTTAAACCCTAAACCCTAAACCATAAACCACAAACCCTAACGCTAAGCCCTAAACTATAAATTAAACCCTAAACCATTAACCCTCAACCTCAAACTATAAACTATAAACCCTAAACCCTACACCCTAAACCATAAACCCTAAACCATAGATCCTAAACCCTAAACCCTAAATCATCAACACTAAACACTAAACCCTAAACCACAAACCCTAAACTCTAAACCATAAACAATAAAGCCAAGAGCCTAAACCCTAAACCATAGGGCTTAAACCCCAAACCCTAAAGCATAAAGCCTAAAGCCTAAATCCTAAATAATGAACCCTAAATCCTAAACCCTTAAACCCTAAACTACAAACCCTAAAGCCTAAAGCCTAAAGCCTAAACCCCAAATCATAAAGCCTAAACCCTAAACCATAAACCCTAAACACTAAACAACAAACACTAAATCCTAAACCCTAAAATCTAAACCCTAAACCCTAAACCCTTAACCCTCATGAACCTTAAACCCTAAACGATAAACCCTAAACCCTAAACCCTAAACCCTAAACCACAAACTCTAAAGCCTAAACCCTAAATGATAAACCCTAAACCCTAAACCCAAAAGCCTAAACACTAAACCATAAACCACCAACCCCAAACCATAAACACTAAATCATAAACCCTCAACCCACAACCCTTAACCCTAAACCATAAACTCCAAGCCCTAACTCTAAACTCTAAACCTTAAACGATAAACCCTACACCTTAACCCTAAACCCTAAATCCCTAAACCCTATACCACAAACCCTAAACCATAGATCCTAAACCCTAAATCCTAAATCATCAACCCAAACCCCTAACCCTAAACCACAAACCCTAAAGACTAAACTCTAAACCACAAACAAGAAAGTCAAAAGCCTAAACCCTAAACCCTAAAGCTTAAACCCCAAACCCTAAAGTCTAAAGCCTTAACACTAAACACTGAACCCTAAATCCTAAGCCCCTAAACCCTAAACATAAACCCTAAAGTCTAAAGCCTAAAGCCTAAACCCCAGACCCTAAAGCCTAAACCCTAAACCATAAAGGCTAAATACTAAACAATGAACACTAAAGCCTAAACCCTAAAATCTAAACCCTAAACTCTGAACTGTAAACCCTCAGCCCCAAACTATAAACCATAAACCCTAAACGATAAACCCTAAACCCTCAAGCCTAAACAGTAAACCATAAACCACCAACCCTAAAGCCTAAACCCTAAACGATAAACCATAAACCCTAAACCCTAAAGCCTAAACACTAAACCATAAAGCACCAACCCCAAACTATAAACCCTAAATCCTAAACTCTCAACCCAAAACCCAAAACCCCAAATCCTAAAACCTAAACCATAAACCCCAAACGATAAACTATAAACCCAAATGCCTAAACCCCAAACCCTAAACCCTAAATCACAACCCCAACTCTAAACCATAAACCCTCAACCCTAAAGTCTAACCCCTAAACCCAAAAACCATAAACCCTAAACCATAAACTCTAAACCATAACCCTAAACCCTAAACCTTAAACCCTAAACCCGAAACTCTACACCATAAACCATAAACCACAAACTCTAAAGCCTAAACCCTAAACTATAAACCCTAAACCCTAAACCCTAAACCCTCAACCCGAAACCATAACCCCTAAACACTAAACTATAAACCCTAAACCCCAAACCATAAACGATAAACCCTAAACCCTAAATCCTAAACCTTAAACCACAAACCCTAATGCTAAGTCCTAAATTATAAACCCTAAACACTAAACCATAAACCCTCAACTCCAAACCATAAACCCTAAACCCTACACCCTAAACCATAAATCATAAACCATAGATCCTAAACCCTAAACCATGAACCCTCAACCCTAAACCATCAACCCTAAACCCTAAACCCTAAACCACAAATCCTAAAGACAAAACACTAAACCATAAACAATAAAGCCTAAAGCCTAAACCCTAAATCCTAAAGCCTAAACCCCAAACTTTAAAGCCTGAAGCCTAAACCATAAACCATAAACCATAAACACTAACCACTAAATCCTAAACCATAAACCATAAACATTAAACCCTAAATCCTAAACCCCTAAACCCTAAACCATAAACCCTAAAGCCAAATGCCTAAACCCTAAACCCCAAACCCAAAAGCCTAAACCCTAAACCATAAACCATAATCACTAAAAACCAAATACTATAGCCTAAACCATAAACCCTAAACTGTAAACCCTCAACCCCAAACTATAAACCATAAACCATAAACCCTAAACCCTAAATCCTAAACCCTAAACCACAAACACTAAAGCCTAAACCCTAAACGATAAATCTTAAACCCTAAACACAAAGGCCTAAACACTAAACCATAAATCCCAAACCATAAACCCTAAACCTTAAACCCTAAACCACAAACCCTAAAGCCTAAACCCTAAACGCTAAAACACTAAAACCTAAACCATAAAGCCTAAACACTAAACCATAAACCACCAACCCCAAATCATAAACCCTAAACCCTACTCCCTAAGCATAAACGACAAACCCTAAACCATAAACCCTAAACCCTAAACCATCAAACCATAACCCTAAACCCTAAACCCTAAACACCAAATCCTAAAACCTAAACCACAAACCCCAAACCCTAAGCTATAAACCCTAAAGCATAAACCCCAAACACTAAATCCTAAATCACAACCACAAACCCTAAACCATAAACCTTCAACCCTAAAGTCTAACCCATAAACCCAAAAACCATAAACCGTAAACCATAAACTCCAAACCCTAACCCTAAACACTAAGCCTTAAACCCTAAATCCTAAACCATACACCCTATACCCTAAATCCTTAAACCCTAAAGCCTAAACCATAAACCCTAAACCCTAAACCCTAAACACTAAACAACAAACACTAAAGTCTAAACCCTAAACCCTAAATCATAAAACAAAAACCCTTAACCCCAATGTGTAAACTATAAACCATAAACCCTAAACCCTAAAACCAAAACCCTAAACCACAAACCCTAAAGCCTCAACCCCAAACCCTAAACCCTAAACCATGCATCCTAACCATAAACCACAAATACTAAACCCTAAACCCTAAACCCTAAACCCTAAACCATAAACCTTCAACTCCAAACCATAAACCCTAAACCCTAAACCCTAAACCCTACACCCTGAACGCATAAACCATAAACCCTAAAGCCTAAAGCCTAAACTATAAACCCTCAACCCCAAACCATAAACCCTAAACCGTACACCCTAAACTATAAACCACAAACCCTAAAGCCTAAACCCAAAACTATAAACCCTAAACCATAAACCATAAACCCTAAACTTAAAACCATAAACCCTAAACCCTAAACCATATGCCCTAAACCCTAAATCATAAACCATAAACACTAAACCATAAACCCTCAGCCCAAACCCTAAACCTTAAACCCTAAACCCTAGACCCTAAACCATAAACCACAAACCCTAACGCTAAGCCCTAAACTATAAACAAAACCCTAAACCAAAAACCCTCAACCTCAAACTATAAACTATAAACCATAAACCCTACACCCTAAACCATAAACCCTAAACCATAGATCCTAAACCCTAAACCCTAAATCATCAACCCTAAACCCTAAACCCTAAACCATAAACCCTAAACTATAAACCATAAACAATAAAGCCAAAAGCCTAAACCCTAAACCCTAGGGCTTAAACCCCAAACCCTAAAGCATAAAGCCTAAAGCCTAAATCCTAAATAATGAACCCTAAATCCTAAACCCTTAAACCCTAAACTACAAACCCTAAAGCCTAAAGCCTAAAGCCTAAACCCCAAATCATAAAGCCTAAACCCTAAACCATAAACCCTAAACACTAAACAACAAACACTAAATCCTAAACCCTAAAATCTAAACCCTAAACACTAAACCCTTAATCCTCAACCCTAAAGTATAAACCATGAACCATAAACCCTAAACGATAAACCCTAAACCCTAAACCCTAAAGCCTAAACACTAAACCATAAATCACAAACCATAAACCCTAAACCCTAAACCCTAAACCACAAACTCTAAAGCCTAAACCCTAAATGATAAACCCTAAACCCTAAACCCAAAAGCCTAAACACTAAACCATCAACCACCAACCCCAAACCATAAACCCTAAATCATAAGCCCTCAACCCATAACCCTTAACCATAAACCCTAAATCCATAAACCATATACCACAAACCCTAAACCATAGATCTTAAACCATAAACCCTAAATCATCAACCCTAAACCCTAAACCACAAACCCTAAACTCTAAACCATAAACAATAAAGCCAAAAACCTAAACCCAAAATCGTAAAACTTAAAACCCAAACTCAAAACCCTCAACCTCAGACCATAAACCCCATACACTAAACCATAAACTCTAAATCATAGATCCTAAACCCTAAATCAACAACCCTAAATCATAAACCCTAAACCACAAACCCTAAAGACAAAACACTAAACCATAAACAATAAAGCCTAAAGCCTAAACCCTAAAGCCTAAACCCCAAACCCTAAAGCATACAACCTAAACCCTAAACCCTAAACATGAAACCCTAAATCCTAAACCCATAAACCCTAAACCACAAACCCTAAAGCCAAAATCCTAAACTCTAAACCCCAAACCCTAAAGCCTAAACCCTACACGATAAACCCTAAACACTAAACAACAAACACTAAAGCCTAAACTATAAAATCTAAACCCTAAACCCAAAACCGTAAACCCTCAACCCCAAACTATAAACCATAAACCAAAAACCCTAAACCCTAAATTAGAAACCCTAATCCACAAACCCTAAAGCCTCAACCCCAAAACATAAACCCTAAACCCTGCACCCTAAACCATAAACCATAAACCTAAACCCTAAACCCTAAACATTAAACCATAAACCATAAATCCTAAACACTAAACCCTAAACCCTAAACCATAAACCCCTAAGCCACAAACCTTAAAGCCTAAAGCCTAAACCATAAACCCTCAACCCTAAACCCTAAACCCTAAACCATGAACCCTACACCCTAAACCATAAACCCTAAACCATAGATCCTAAACCCTAAACCCTAAATCATCAACCTTAAACCCTAAACCCTAAACCACAAACCCTAAAGACTAAACACTAAACCATAAACAATAAAGCCTAAAGCCTAAACCCTAAACTCTAAAGCCTAAACCCCAAACCCTAAAGCCTAAAGCCTAAAGACTAAAGCCTAAACACTAAACCATAAATCCTAAACCCCTAAACCCTAAACCACAAATCCTAAAGCCTAAATCCTAAACCCTAAACCCCAAACCCTAAAGCCCAAACCCTAAACCATAAACCCTAAACACTAAACAACAAACATTAAAGCTTAAACCCTAAAATCTAAATCCTAAAAGCTAAACCATAAACCCTCAACCCCAAACTATAAATGCTAAAGCCTAAATCCTAAATCCTAAACCACAAACCCCAAAGCCTAAACCCTAAACACTAAATGATAAACCCTAAACACTAAACCCTAAACACTAAACCATAAATCCCAAACCATAAACCCTAAACCCTAAACCACAAACCCTAAAGCCTAAACCCTAAACGATAAACCTTAAAGCATAAACACTAAACCATAAACCACCAACCCCAAACTATAAACCCTAAACCCTACTACCTAAGCCATAAACCACAAACCCTACACACTAAACCCTCAACCCACAACCCAAAACCCAAAATCCTAAACCCTAAACCTACGACCCAAAACCCTAAACCCAAAACACCAAATCCTAAAACCTAAACCACAATCCCCAAACCCTAAACAATAAACCTTAATGCCTAAACCCCAAACCCTAAACCCTAAATCACAACCACAAACCCTAAACCATAAACCTTCAACCCTAAAGTCTAACCCCTGAACCCTAAAACCATAAACCATAAACCATAAACTCCAAACCCTAACCCTAAACACTAAACCTTAAACCCTAAACCCTAAACCATACAACTTAAACCCTAAATCCCTAAACACTAAGGCCTAAACACTAAACCCTAAACCCTAAACCCTAAACACTAAACAACAAACACTAAAGCCTAAACCCTAAACGCTAAATCCTAAAACAAAAACCCTCAACCCAAATGTGTAAACCATAAACCATAAACCTTAAACCCTAAATCCGAAACCCTAAACCAAAAACCCTAAAGCCTCAACCCCAAACCATAAACCCTAAACCCTGCACCCTAACCATAAACCACAAACACTAAAGCCTAAAGCCTAAACCCTAAACGCTAAACCATAAACCTTCAACCCCAAACCATAAATCCTAAACCATAAACCCTACACCCTAAACCCATAAACTATAAACCCTAAAGCCTAAAGCCTAAACCATATTCCCTCAATCCCAAACCATAAACCCTAAACCCTACACCCTAAACCAAAAACCACAAACCCTAAAGCCTAAACCCTAAACTATAAACCCTAAACCCTAAGCCATAAATCCTAAACCTGAAACCAAAAACTCTAAACCCTAAACCCTATACCCTAAACCCTAAACCATAAACCCTAAACACTAAACCATAAACCCTCAACCCAAACCATAAACCTTAAAATCTAAACCCTACACCCTAAACCATAAACCACAAACCCTAAACTATAAACTAAACCCTAAACCATAAACCATCAACCCTAAACTATAAACTATAAACCCTAAACCCTACACCCTAAACCATAAATCCTAAACCATAGATCTTAAACCCTAAACCCTAAACCCTAAATCAACAACCCTAAACCCTAAACCACAAATCCTAAAGTCTAAACCATAAACAATAAAGCCAAAAGCCTAAACCCTAAACCATAAAGCTTAAACCCCAAACCCCAAACCCTAAAGCCTAAAGCCTAAAGCCTAAACCCTAAACACTAAACCCTAAATCCTAAACCCCAAACCCTAAAGCACAAACCCTAAAGTCTATAGCCTAAACCCTAAACCCCAAACCTTAAAGCCTAAACCCTAAACCATAAACCATAAACACTAAACAACAAACACTAAATCCTAAACCCTAAAATTTAAACCCTAAACCCTAAACCCAAAACCCTCAACCCAAAACTATAAACCATGAACCATAAACCCTAAACCTAAAATGATAAACCATAAACCCTAAACCATAAATCCCAAACCATAAACCTTAAACCCTAAACCCTAAACCACAAACCCTAAAGCCTAAACCCTAGTTGAAGGACCAACTCTCCTCTGTCAACATCAATCACAGCTTTTGCTGTGGCTAGAAAGGGTCTGCCAAGGATGATGGATTCATCCTCATCCTTCCCCGTGTCTAGGATTATGAAATCAGTAGGAATGTAAAGGCCTTCAACCTTTGATAGCATGTCCTCTACTAGTCCATAAGCCTTTTTCATTGATTTTTTTACCATCTCTAGTGAGATTCTTGCAGCTTGTACCTCAAAGATTCCCAGTTTCTCCATTACAGACAGTGGCATGAGGTTTATCCCTGACCCCAGGTCACACTGAGCCTTCTCAAAGGTCATGGTGCCTATGGTACAAGGTATGAAGAATTTTCCAGGATTCGGTTTCTTCTGAGGTAATGTCTGCCTCATTAATGCATTCAGTTCATTGGTGAACAAGGGGGGGTTCATCCTCCCAAGTCTCATTACCAAATAACTTGGCATTCAGCTTCATGATTGCTCCTAGATATTTAGCAACTTGCTCTTCAGTGATGTCTTCATCCTCTTCAGAGGAAGAATATTCACCAGAGCTCATGAATGGTAGAAGGAAGTTCAATGGAATCTCTATGGTCTCTGTATGAGCCTTAGATTCCTTTGGTTCCTCAAAGGGAAACTCCTTTCTGTCCAGAGGACGTCCCATGAGGCTTTTCTCATTGGGACTCACGTCCTCCTCACTCTCTCCAGGTTCAGCCATGTTGATCATGATTATGGCCTTGCACTCTCTCTTAGGATTTTCTTCTGTATTGCTTAGGAGAGTACTGAGAGGAGTTTTAGTAATCTTCTTACTCAGCTGACCCACCTGTGCCTCCAAATTTCTAATGGAGGACCTTGTTTCATTCATGAAACTTAGTGTGGTCTTGGATAGATCAGAGACTATGGTTGCCAGGCCAGAATGGTTCTGTTCAGAATTCTCTATCTGTTGCTGAGAGGATGATGGAAAAGGATTGCTATTGCTAAACCTATTTCTTCCACCATTATTGTTGAAGCCTTGTTGAGACTTCTGTTGGTCCTTCCATGAGAAATTTGGATGATTTTTCCATGAAGGATTATAGGTGTTTCCATAAGGTTCTCCCATGTAATTCACCTCTGCCATTGCAGAGTTCTCAGAATCATAAGCTTTTCTTTCAGAAGATGCTTCTTTAGTACTGTTGGATGCAGCTTGCAATCCATTCAGACTCTGAGAAATCATATTGCTTGTTGAGTCAATATTTTGTTCTGAGCCAATATGGCATTCAGAGTATCAATTTTAAGAACTCCCTTCTTTTGAGGCATCCCATTGTTCATAGAATTCCTCTCAGAGGTGTACATGAACTGGTTATTTGCAACCATTTCAATGAGTTTCTGAGCTTCTGCAGGTATTTTCAGATGAAGGGATCCTCCTACAGAATGGTCCAATGACATTTTTGACAACTCAGACAAACCATCATAGAATATACATATGATGCTCCATTTTGGAAGCATGTCACTAGGACACCTTTTGATCAATTGCTTATATCTTTCCCAAGCTTCATAGAGGGACTCACCTTCCTTCTGTCTGAAGGTTTGGATTTCCACTCTAAGCTTGCTCATCTTTTGAGGTGGAAAGAATTTGGCCAGGAAAGCACCGACCAACTTTTCCCAAGAGTTTAGGCTTTCCTTAGGTTGTGAATCCAACCATGTTCTAGCTCTGTCTCTTACAGCAAAAGCGTAAAGCATAAGCCTGTAGACCTCGAGATCAACTCTATTGGTCTTGACAGTGTCACAGATTTGCAAGAATTCAGCTAAGAACCGATGAAGATTTTCCAATAGAAGTCCATGAAACTTGCAATTGTGCTGCATCAGAGAATTCTTGGGCAAAGTATGGACTATGATATATTGCTGGATGTATACTTTCCAACGCGATTGAGAGTGCGCCAAATGGATTTCTGTAGCTCCAGAAAATCCACTTCGAGTGCAGGGAGGTCAGAATCCAACAGCATCTACAGTCCTTTTTCGGCCTCTGAATCAGATTTTTGCTTAAGTCCCTTATTTTCAGCTAGAAAATACATGAAATCACAGAAAAACACACAAACTCATAGTAAAGTGCAGAAATGTGAATTTTGCATAAAAACTAAAAAAAACATAGTAAAAACTAACTAAATTATACTAAAAAATACCTAAAAACAATGCCAAAAAGCGTATAAATTATCCACTCATCACGTGCGTGTAAATTGGAGTTCGCATGGCGATGCGTGCGCGTGCTTGACGTGTACGCGTGACACGAGAAGCTGACCAGCGACGTGTACGCGTGACTGACGCAGAAATCGCAGAAAACGCTTGGGGCGATTTTGGGCCGAGTTTGGACCCAGTTTTTGGCCCAGAAACACAGACTAGAGCCAGGGGACAAGCAGAGACTCAACACACATTCTCATTAGCATAGTTTTTAGTTTTAAATTAGAATATTAGAGAGAAATCACTACTTCCTCTAGGTTTTCTTCACATTCATAGATTTCTAGTTTTTATGCTTTTGATGCTTTTGCTTTGGATATTGAGAAGAGATACTACCTCTATTGAAGTCGCTATTATTCTTGTTTGCTTTCTTAGCCCATTAACCCTGTTCAGATAAGGATGTTGCATTTTGGGATTTATTAATGCAAAGAATTACTTTTACCTTTAATTAATTTTTAGTTCCTGTTTTATTTAATTTATCATGTCTTCTTCTTATATGTTTTTGAACGTTGTATTCATGTCAATGCGTAGACTCCCAACTTGACTTGGGGTATGATTAAAAAGAGACCCTTGAGTTGGAATACTCAAGTGATTAGTTCAATTGGAAGTTGTTGGCTAACTATCTATTTACTAACGCTAATGCTTCCTTAAGGAGAGGATTAGGACTTGCGAATAAGAGTTAGCTTAATCCCTTGACTTTCCTTTATTTAGTAAGGGTTAACTAAGTGAAAATAACAACCTCTTGATACTACACTTGGGAAAATCCAACAAGGATAGAACTTCCAATTAATCTTTCCCCAGGTCAAGGCTTTTTATTCAGAATACATAAATCTCTTTTAATTTACATTGCTTTAATTCACAACCCTTTATTTTTCTGTTCTCCAACTCTCAAAATTTCTCGAAAAATTCCTGGCTGATAAAATAGCACCCTTTTGTCAACTTATTGGGAGACGACCTATGATTCATACTCCCAGTATTTTTATTCTAAATTTGTGACAACCCTTTTAAATTGATAAGAGGATTTTGTTGGTTAAGAACTGTACTTGCAATGCTGTTCTTATTATAAATTCTTAATTGGCTAATTTCCACCGCATCAATTTTTGGCGCCGTTGCCGGGGTGTTGCAATAGTGTGCTAAATTATTGGTTGGTGTACATATTTTTAATTTTTGCAAATTTTATTTTATTTTATTACCATGAGCTATATGTTTCTTTCGTTGAATGACGCGTTCACTGCCTGACACGAGCTTAGCTGCGTTTGATCCTGAAATTGAAAGAACTATTTCACGTATTAGGCGAGGTCGGCGTCGGTTAGCCTTTAAGGGTGGTGAAGTGGTTACTACCAATTCACCAGTCTCTTTTGAAGGCAAATCTGAAGCGCCATCTAAGGAAGAAACAAGCTCCACTACTACTGATTCTGTTGATTCACGTGCAGGTAATATGGCGGAGCCCAGAAGGATTACTCTCCTGGAAGAAGGAGCTCCAGACTTTACACTGCAACCATATCTAGTGCGTCACCCAAATTTGGCTGCAGAATTTGAACTGAAGACTGTGCTAATCAACCTAATAACAAAGTTTCATGGCTTACCTGCTCAGGAGCCTATCAAGCACCTCAGGGATTCTCAGACATCCTGCTCTACTGCTAGGCATCACGGTGTAGATGAAACTACTATTTTGCTGTCTGCCTTCCCATTTTCTCTTGAGGGAAAGGCAAGTCTACACTCAACCTGAAGTAGTCGTTACCAACTGAGATCTACTCAGAAGGGAGTTCCTGGAAAAATACTTTCCAGCTGAAGTTACAGATAGACTGAGGAAGGAGATTTCCTGCATTATCCAAGGCGAGTCAGAGACCCTTTACGAATATTGGAAGCACTTCAGAAATCTCCTAGACTCATGCCCCACCACAAAATTGACCAGATGGTGTTGATCAGCTACTTCACACAAGGCTTGAAGCCTCAGGATAAGACTACATTAGATGCTGCAAGTAGTGGCTCTCTGAAGAAGTACAAGACGTCGACAGAAGCGTGGTCAACTGATCACCGATCTAGCTGAATCTACCCAAAATGTCAGGCACAGGAACAACCATTCCAAGGCTGTTGTGGAGGTTTCCTCTAGTAGTGAGACTGCTGCTCTCACTCAGACTCTGGGAGAGATGACCAACATACTGAAGCAGCTACAGCTGAATCAACAACAACCTCAGCCTCCCCCATCAAAACACAGTCAACAGTTGGTTCCTCAAAGAGTATGCAGAATATGTGCCAATTATACTCATTACACTGATGAGTGTCCGCAGCTCCAACAAGAAGACAACACCTTGGCAACTACTCATAACTTCTATGACTGCCCGAATCAAAGATACTATCAACAAGGCGACAATTATAACCAAGGTGGGAACCATAACCAAGGTTGGCAAGACAACTCTAACCAGGGGTGGAGGGATAACTCCAACCAAGGATGGAGGGACAACTATAACAGAGGAGGCAGAGACAACCAGGGAAATTAGAGGTGGAATAATAATAATAACAATCAGCAAAACTGGTATCAGCAGCATCCTCCCTATCAACAGCAGAACCAAAACCAGCCTTACAGAGCACCTCACTAAAGGCAGTCTCAAGTGCCTCAAAAGAACCAACAGCAGGCCCTTCAAATCACTTACCCCCCTTCTTCTTCTAATGATGAGATGCTTCGCACTATGACGCAGGACACCAAGACATTCAGAATATACTTAACTCTACCATGAATGGTCTGAATGCTACTTTACAAGCTCTCGTCTCCCGGATGGATTCACTAATTGCCTCCAACAATCAACCTTCAAGCTCCGGTACCATTCCTTTTCAGCCTTTACCCAACCCCAAAGGCGGCGTCAATGCCATCACTTTGAGGTCCGGAACCACAGTACAAGAGAGGAATCATGAGGAACCAAGCTCAAAGGAGAACATTCAAGTTAAAGATGTTGTTGAGGTAGAAGATGCTAAAGAGGAGGATGAAGTACAAGACATGGTTGAAGAAGAAGCAGCTCAACCAGAAAATAGCGCACCAATGGAAGCTGAAGCTACAAGAGATGCCATCCCTATCCCCTTCCCACACCTTGCTAGGAAGTCCAGAAAGCAGATGGAACTCGACCCCAAGATGGTAGAAATCTTCAAAAAGGTTGTGGTAACCTTTTCCCCTTTTTGATGCCATTAGCTAGGTATCTAAATATGCGAAGTTTCTAAAGGATTTATGCATGCATAAAGATAGAATTCAGGATTTAGAAACCATTCCCATAAGTAGCTCAATATCTACTTTAATGGGTACTATACCAGAAAAATGTGGGGATCCAGGGCCATGTATGGTTACGTGTACCATTGGGGTGTAACATTTTCTGACTGCATGTGTGATTTAGGAGCGTGTGTGAGTATTATGTCCTTGTCTGTATATGATGCTTTGAGGCTCCCTCTCTTCAAAAACGTCGGCAACTTGTTTTGTTTTGGCAGATAAAAGCATAATCACAGTGGTTGGAATTACTGAAGACGTGCTGGTGAGCATTAAGGGGCTCACATTTCCTATTGACTTCTATATTTTGGAAATGCCCCCTAATGAGTCAGGAAGACCATCATCCATCCTGCTCGGAAGGCCATTCCTGAAGACTTCAAAGTTCAAATTAGATACCTTCTCAGGAACTTACTCTTTTGAGATAGATGGTAGAGTAGTGAGCTTCAACCTGGATAAAGCTATGAAGCACCCTCCGGAAGATCATTCCATTTTTTAGTGCGACATCATTGTTGAGACTGTAGCTGCAGTTCACCAAGAAGAAGTAGAAGAGATGCACATGGAGCAAGATACAAGTGTGGGAAAACCCTCTGAACATAATGCGGACACTTTGCCATCATCACTAGCTCCAGATGATCAAGTGCCCAGTCATGAGCAAACAATGGAGTTAAAGCCCCTTCCACCCCATCTCAAGTATGCTTACCTTGAGGACAACCAGAAGCTCCCAGTTATCATTGCAAGGGAACTCACTTCCCAGCAGGTGGAACAGTTGCTTAGTGTGCTGAGAAGACACAAGAAAGTAATTGGGTGGAGCTTGGCGGATATAGTAGGCATCAGCCCTAAAGTTTGTGAGCACATGATATTTTTAGAAGAGGGAGCAAGACCTGTCCATCAACCTCAATGGAGATTGAACCCCACTATCTTAGAAGTTGTCAAGAAAGAAGTGACCAGGCTACTTGAAGCTGATATTATCTACCCCATCTCAGATAGTGAATGGGTCAGCCCAGTACAAGTGGTGCCCAAGAAGTCTGGAGTCACAACAGTGAAGAATGAGCATGGAGAGCTCATAGCAACTACAGTGCAGAATTCATGGAGAGTTTGCATTGATTACAGGTGCCTCAACCAAGCTACTAGCAAGGATCATTACCCCTTGCCATTTATTGATCAGGTGCTTGATCGCCTATCATGTAAATCACATTACTTCTCTTTAGATGGTTATACATGCTATTTTCAATTTCATATAGCTCCTGAAGATCAGGAGAAGACTACTTTTACATGTCCCTTTGAAATGTATGCATACAAAAGGATGCCTTTTGGCTTGTGTAATGCACCGGCTACTTTCCAAAGGTGCATGATGAGCATTTTCTCTGATCTTATTGAGAGCTGTATGGAAGTTTTCATGGATGATTTTAGCGTATATGGTGATTCATTTAACCTTTGCTTGGATAGTTTAGCCAGAGTATTAGACAGGTGTGTTTGTTCAAACCTTGTATTAAATTTTGAAAAATGCCATTTTCTGTTAAAACAAGGTATTGTTCTAGGACACGTTGTTTCTAATATTGGTATTTCTATAGATCCAGCAAAGGTAGATGTAATTTCTAGTTTGCCTTATCCCTCCTCCGTGAGGGAAGTCCGTTCGTTCCTTGGCCATGCAGGTTTTTACCGGAGATTTATCAAGGACTTCAGTAAGGTAGCATTGCCTTTATCCAGACTGCTGCAGAAAGATGTTGAGTTCGAGCTGAGTGAGGACTGCATGAATGCATTTGATAAGCTGAAGATCGCCTTAACTTAAGCCCCGATTGTGAGAGGACCAGACTGGAGCCAGCCTTTTGAGATTATGTGTGATGCCTCCAACCATGTTGTAGGAGCGGCGCTAGCTCAGCGTGAAGGTAAGGATCCTTTCGTAATTGCTTATGCTTCTAAGACCTTAGACGCTGCTCAGTCTAATTACACTACCACTGAAAAAAAGCTTCTGGCTATTGTTTTTGCTCTGGATAAATTCCGAGCCTATTTACTTGGTACTAAGGTAGTAGTGTACTCAGACCATGCAGCTCTAAAATATTTATTAGCTAAAAAAGAGTCCAAACTAAGGCTAATATGTTGGATATTATTGCTGCAAGAATTTGATTTAGAGATTAGGGATATGAGTGGTTTCCAGAATTTAGTGGCAGACCACTTGAGTCGCCTTGAGCACATTAAGGATGACTCCACTCCTATCAATGATGCTTTTCCATTAGATAGCTTACACGCAATATCTGAAGTAGTTCTTTGGTATGCACCTATAGCAAATTATTTAGTCAGTCATACCTTCCCTCCCAATTTTACTAAGCATCAAAAGGACAAGCTCAAAAGCGAGTCCAAATATTATATATGGGATGACCCATATTTATGGAGGTATGGTGCTGACTAGATAATTAGAAGGTGTGTATCTCAATCAGAATTCCAGTCCATTTTAGAAGCCTGCCACTCTTCTGAGAGTGGAGGACATTTTGGCCCTCAAAGAACGGCTAGAAAAATTTTAGACTGTGGATTCTGGTGGCCTACTCTTTTTAAGGATGCTACTATCTTTCGTAAATCTTGTTCCCCATGCCAAAGGTTTGGTAATATATCCAAGAGGGATGAGATGCCCCAACAGCTTATGCTATTCTGTGAAATTTTTTATGTTTGGGGCATTGACTTCATGGGTCCATTCCCAAACTCTAGTGGTTTCTTATATATATTGTTAGCTGTAGATTATGTTTCTAAATGGGTGGAAGCAATTCCTACTTGCACCGATGATGCTAACACTACTGTCTCCTTTGTTAGAAACCATATTATCTGTCGCTTTGGATCACCACGAGCAATTGTGAGTGATTAAGGCACTCACTTTTGTAATAGGAGATTAGCAGGACTACTGAAGAAGCATGGGATTGTCCACAATATAGCAAAAGCTTACCATCCCCAGACTAATGGAAAAGCAGAGGTATCTAACAGAGAGATAAAGCACATTCTGAAGAAGATAATCAATCCTCATAGGAAGTACTAGAGCACCAGACTTGTTGATGCGCTCTGGGCTTATCGTACAGCGTACAAGACATCCATTGGGATGAGCCCGTTCCGCTTATTGTACAGAAAAGCTTGTCACCTCCCCCGTGGAAGTGGAACACAAGGCTTTCTGGGCTGTAAGAGAATGCAACATGGGATTTGAGAAGGCTGGTGCTGAAAGGAAGCTGCAACTGGCAGAACTAGAGACCCTTCGACTCGAAGCATATGACAAATCCAGACTATATAAAGAGAAGGCGAAGGCTGTGCATGACAAGCATATCAAGAGAAGAGAGTTCAGACCTGGGGAGCTAGTTCTCCTTTACAACTCAAGGCTGAGACTCATGCCAGGAAAGCTGAGATCCAAATGGGAAGGCCCCTACAGAGTAGAGACGGCAAAGCCATACAGAGTCTTCTACCTGAGTCATCCTTCGAGTTCCAAATTTATCAAGGTCAATGGACATCGCTTAAACCTATATCATGGTGAGAAGATGAAGGAAAATAAAGAGCTAGAGGTCTTCCTCTTGGAGGATCCACCAACAGAAGCAGATTGAGCTTGTAGACCGTCCAACTTAAGGACGTAAAAGTAAATTGCTCGGTGGGAGACAACCCACCATGGTATGATCGTTCCTTTTCATTCCCAGTTTTATTTTCTTTTGTTTTCCATGGTGTTCATTCATGATTTCTGAATATTCATCTGCATGCTGCATTTTGCATTTTGCATAAAAAATAAAAAAAAAGAGCACACGACATGCAAGCATTGATGACGCGTACGCGTCATATGTGCGTGCATGAAAAATAAAATTGAACAGAGAGTTGGGGAGGAGTGGTGCTGGTGGCGTCCCTAGCGCACAAGCAAGTCCACGCGTACGCGTCTATCACGCGTACGCGTCGCTTGCGTTTTCACCAGTCCATGCGTACGCGTCCCTCACGCGTACGGGTGACCCTGCAAATCGGCGTAAATAGGGTGTATGGCCAGAGAGTTATGATGGTGTGGGGTTGGAATTGTGCTAGCAACACAAGCCCCATCACGCGTACGCGTCCTTGACGCGTGTGCGTCATTTTCCCAATAGGGCCATCCACGCGTGAGCGTACCTGATGCGCACTCATCGTATGCCATTTTTGCCCCACGCCCAGAGCGAACAGAGAGTTGTGCGTACGCGTCCTTCACACAATTCACAAAATCCAAGGCACGCGTACGCGTGCCTGACGCTTATGCATCGCTTGGAAATCGCGCAACCCACGCGTACGCGGTATGCACGCCTACGCATCGCATACGACGCACAATTAAACCACCTCAGTGCCTGATTTCAAATCATCCACCCCCTAATCCTAATTCTTTTCAATTCTAATTATTTCTTCTTTCTTCTTTCTTTCTTCTTCCCTATTCTTCCTTCATATCTATTACTTTCTTCTTTTCTTCTTCATCTTCTTCATCAGGTTTCTCTTCCCCCTCCCATCTACTCTTTCATTATTGCATTTATTTATGTTTCTTCCTCTCTATTTTTCTTTTAGCATAATTACTTATAGTTTCTTCTTCTTTTCTTTTTCTTGCATTCTTATGTTGGTATTGGAATTTTATTTGGGTATTACGTTACTATACTAAAGCTTGTAGATATTATGAGGAGTGATTTGACAATTGATATTTTAATTTGGCTCTCATATAAATTTGGATTATATTATTTTCATTCCTACTTTAACTTGCTCACCAAGTGTTTGTGAAAAAGCCTATGGCATCTTGAACTCTATTTTGTTTTACTCTGTTACTTGAATACCTCTTTTTCACAACACTTGTACTCCACATGTATTTGGGATTATCCTTCACAATTGTCATTATACACATACTCTCTAATTTGGCACATTTAATTATTGATGCTTGAATTATGACTCTCATGCCCCTTTTTTGCATGCTTTTACCTCTTGCATCTATTGAATTATGAATTGCTTTCTTGCTCTTAATTGAGCACTACAAGAAAAACACCCATTCAGATACACTTGAAAAGTGTAGCCAAAAGTGAAAAAAAATGATGCCTTAGGCTACGGCTACGCTTTTTGGGCTACGGCTACGCTTTTTGGGGTGATTCCTATTTGGCCGTTGCCTATTCTCAAAGGCTACGCTTTTCTGCACCAAAGGCTACGCTTTTGGCGTTTGGGAATAGACTACGCTTTTCAAGTGATGCTGTCCAGGATCAAAGGCTACGCTTTTCAGCTTTCATTTTTTCAGAATAGGCTACGCTTTTCAACGCTACTGCATCACTTGTAAAGCGTAGCCACATTGTATACCATAGCTACTTTTTATAAGCGTAGCTTTAGGTCCCTCTTTTTTTTTTTTGTATACTATAGCTACTGTATATAAGTGTAGCCTTAGGTCCCTCATTGTTTTTTTTTTATTTTCTATATATATATATATATATTCTAATAATTTTTTTTAAAACCTAATATTTAGTAATATGATTATATATATAATCCTATTTTTTTAATTAAATTGGTCAAAAATTATAAAATAAAAATAAATACATAATAATACCATATAATATTCTTTAAATAATAAAAATTATCCTTTAACAAAATATATTTATAATGAACTAAAAATATTGAGATGATCATAAATGAGTATTCATACATCTCACAC
The DNA here is from genome assembly GCF_003086295.3 of Arachis hypogaea. NCBI lineage: Eukaryota > Viridiplantae > Streptophyta > Magnoliopsida > Fabales > Fabaceae > Arachis > Arachis hypogaea. The sequence goes on along the minus strand of NC_092054.1, from coordinate 69,131,968 downwards.
TAAATTAAATATACCCATATCAAAATATACATTAGACCACTTAGAATTTACTACTAATAAATTATAAAAAACCAAAATATTGTATTCTACATAAGTATCTTCTAATAAAAGTTATTAATCTTCTGATAGAAGAGAAAAAAACAAATTAATGCCAAATAGAGCACCTAACATCTGCGACTGAATTGAACATATATTGAAGCAAATTCTTGGCTTCTCCCATTGAGCGCAACTGATTCCGGCGTCCTCTATTCGTAAAGGCCCGCTCTCGTTTTTTTGCCTCGGAAAGCTGAGAAGTCATTGCCACAAGTTAATTAGATGATATGCTTAACATGCCTTCAAAGAAAAGAGTGCAGGTGTCTCCATATGTCAGCGATCATTAGTGACATAGTAGTAAAGTTAACTTACCAACTTGACACATAGTGATATCTTTCAAGAACTAAATTGAAAGTATTGAATCTTTAATCAGTTTAATGAACCATATCGACTTATGTGTGATTTTTGATAATCCAATTTTAATATTATCTCGTGAATCAAGTCACGTGAGACCAAATAGGTTAATTGACACTACTTACCAATACCTTCAATGATAGTTTTTCATCACTTAGAATAGGCAATTTGCTTCCGAAAACTAGCTTTGATACATCAGGTGCTTTTGATGACCTGCATTATTATCCAACAACTCATATATTTTGTCACTTTCTCCTAATAAAGGAAGAAACAAATATGAATGATGATGATTCATTAGTTAATAGTACCTAGTTTCATCAACACAGAAGGAAGTAGAAGTAGAAGTAGTAATAGTTGTAGTAGTTGAGGTTCCATTTCCATAATTTGAAAGACAGAAATAAATTGGTGTTAGTTCAGAAAGTTGGTCATTTGCAATAGCCAAAATGCCAAATGGTCCAAAAAATATGTCCAACTGAACAACAAAAAATAAATAAATAAATAAAAATCAGGAAAATGTAAAGTAAAACCATGATTACTGTGAGATACAAGTTGTAACAATGCAACCAATAACTATGGAAAAATCCTGTGTTGCAGCGCCAATGTGTAATGGCACTACTGTGCCAGGTTTAACCAATAATTCCTTAAATTCATCACTGCTAAGTCTCAAGCTCTCTATTTCTTCCACTGGCCATTGAAGCAAATTAGTTCCAGTCTTCTTGTCATACAATACTGTTCACGAAATAATCTGATTCCAGCAGCCAAAACACAAACATTTGTGGATTAGAGATTCTTACTAATTAATGTAATTTACCCATCAATATATAAGATCAAATTACAATGTGTCAAACTTTTAAAGTTGACTCTTTGTGCTACTAAAGTACTTGTTTTCTATTTTCTTTCTTTTCCTTTTGAATTCAGGCATTATCATATTGAAATTGGTACAGTAGGCCAGTAGCACATGTTTGAAAGTGCCATTTGAAACTTGAAGTAGATTCACAAAAACCAGGACTAAAAATTATTAGATAAACATTACCAATCAAGAACACATAACACAACATAAGGAACCAAAAAAAGATAAACATTACCAGACACTTAACATCGATAAAACGACATAAGATCTTTGACGGAAGATCGTATTTGAGAGAGAGAGAGAGAGAGAGAGACTACCTGGCACCAGGGAAAAGAGGACGAAGAGAGAACAGTTTAGCCATTATAGCACCCATTGCCCACATGTCTAAATGAGTGACAGAAAATTCAGTAAATAAAATGGTACTTATCATTACTCCAAACAGTATTAATTTGATCATTATCGCTGTTTAAAGCATATACTTACCAACTTTGGAGCTATACAGATAAGATTGAAGTAGCACTTCAGGAGCACGATACCTAACAGAAGCCAGCGTACAACTTATAAACTGCACAATACACAACTGAACAAATTACATACAAAAGTTGAAAGCACTTACCACCGTGTGGAGACATACTCAGTGTAGGGTGGTTGTGAACTGATCTCACGTGCTAGGCCAAAATCAGAATAGACCATAGTATAAATCTCCATTTGCTGCACAATAACAACTTCATTAAAATGTCAACCTAAATGATTCATAATTGATAGACAAAGCTAGGTAATTCTTGAGAAGTTTGAAAAAAAAAAAAGCTAACATACTCAAAAAGCATGTTCTCTATTTTATCATATAGCACATTTAACAAAGGATTCGGATGCAATGATAAACGTACCAGGCTTCAGATAACGGTGGAAGTATCCCACTGGTGCATATAAGCAAGACCTTGGAAAACTTGAAAACACCAATTCCTAACTTCACCCTCAGAAAACATCTTCTCCCTGTCTTTCATAAGTTGGTACAGGTTGCATTCCAAAATCACCCAAAAAATTGAAACATCAATTACTGGACTTTGCACAAGATGATGCAGACCACATCTAATGAAGAACTGGCCACCCACCATGTACTCAAAAACAAAGTACAGAATGTCACTTTCTTGAATAACTTCCTTTAGCTTCACAATATTTGGGTGGTTCATTTTTCTTAGTGACTGCAAACCAAGAGAAATTGAAGTAAGTTATAAACAGAAAATAAAAAGCCATATAGCGATAATGTTAGTCCTCACAGCAGTGGCCATGGTTGCAGCAAAACAGAATATTCAAATTGGATAGGAATTAAAAGCAATTACAACCCTGGGGATTCAAGATAAAGTAAGGACTAGAATTAAAATCAGAATATGGAAACCATAGCGGTGATAAAACAGAGCATACAAATTCAATCTAATCGATGGCAGCAGCGGTGGCGGAGCAGGACGGCATGAGAGCAGACCTCGCCCTTCTCCCCCTTGTCGCGTTTCTGCTCCTCTGTCTTCCGTGCATCTCTCATGCTTTCCACTCTCCTCTGCCCTAATCAGCGTTGACTATGTCTGTGGTGACGAAGACTTCGGCGGTTACCATGAAGTGCGGCGGCGCGTCGGTGGCCATGGAAGTACCGCGACAACAAGGCGTCACCTCCCTCCTGCGCGACGCTCCTCCTGATTCTCCCTCTCTCAGGCACGACTCTTCCTCTCCAAACGACGCGATGGCAGTGACAGCACCAAGTCCCGCGGCGAGATGGCGACGCGGCGAGACACGAGCGGCGGGCTCCAGGCCGGCGGTGGCGGCTCGCGAGGACGACGACAACGAAGCGGCGATGGCCAGTGGCGCCGGCGCAACCTTCCTCTTCTCTTCTTCCCCCTCGGTTCTCTCTTTCTCTCCGCTATCCCTTTTCCCTCTTTTCCTTTTACTGCTGCTGTGTCTTAGGTTGAATTAGGAAGAAAGGAAAACTGCTGCTGTGTATTGGTCAGAGAAGGGAAACATTGGCGGTGGCTAGGTTAGAAGGGGTTAGGGCTTTTTGGGGATTAATTTAGGAATTAGGGTATAATTTGGGACAAAAGTAAAATTAAAAATTTCGGATAAATTGGGGTTTGGTCAATTTTAATAAAATTAAAGTATATTATAAAAAATTAAAATCTAATTTGCTCTTTTAAAATTATTTTAAAAATACTACTTAATTATCAATTTATTAATCAGTTTTTAATCAAATAATCTAATTTTAAAATTAGAAATATAATTTATTTTCTGTTTATAAAAATTAAAGTATTAAATTCTAAAATCTCAATTATTTAACTAAATCGTATAAAATTCTTATTCTTTTACAACTGTTAAGTTGTATAATTTAAATATATAAAATTATTCAATAATTATAAAATTAAGTAAAATTTTCAATTTAATTATCAAAACTTGATTTAATTACTTTTAATAAAATAATTTCTAAAAATAAAATTTTTAATGAATATATAAGTTGAAATTAACTCATAGTAATATTTTTCGAAAATTTTGGATCTTACATCTTTTTTGATGGTGAGAGGTTTCTGAAGGCTACTAAGTGTGAGTTTTGAAGGGACAAAAATTTGACTAAGTGTGTGAGTTTGCTTTTGAGAAAGTGAGGAAAAAAATTTATCAAGTGTAAGCTTTTGGCTTTAGATACATTAGGCATCACTTTTAAAGTGCACCCAAAACTTAATAAATAGGCTACCCTTTAAAAGCACTCTCTTTAATACAAAAAGTGAACTCATAGATATCAATATACGGCTACGCTTTATAAATGATTTCTATAATACCTAAGGCTACACTTTTTAAATGATGCCAGAATTGTGTTTCCTTTTTTCTTATAAAAAGGCAACACTGAGAAAAGCGTAGCCTATTCTATGAATAGGCTACGCTTTTCAAATGTAGCTTAAAAAAAGTGTGGCTGAATGGGTATTTTTCTTGTAGTGGAGGTCTTACCTACGTGTTGTAGCTACCATGTATTTAGGCTAACATCTTTCCTTTGGCATTCATTACCACTTGGAATTTTCTCCCTTCCGATTCTTTAGTTATCTACACTTCACATTCTTCCTTTTTCTTGCTTCCTTAGGCATGGGTACCAAGAAAGGAAAGGAGAAGGCCACTGACAAGACACCAGCAAAGAGAGGAACCAAGAGAACACTGGAAAAAGCACTTCCATCTACCAGTGTAAAGCCACCAACAATGCGGGTGAAAAGGATCATTAAAGTTGATTATCCGAGAAAGCCTTTCCCGCCCAGGATTCCACACGGTTTGCTAACCGTTATTGCGAACAGATGTTTCCCATCCTAGCTGAGAGGAACTACAACAATGAGCATCTGCTCATTCTCCCAACACACTTTATTGATTTTGTGGAGCCCCGAATTGAGAGGAGACAGTGGGAATTTTTGAGGAGACAGCCACGGGAGGCCAACTTATCATGTGTAGTTGAATTCTACTCAAACTTCTACTCACCTACTCTGCAGATTGTCTTCGTCTGTCAACAGCAGGTCCATGTCTCCGAGAGTGCCATACAGAGAGTACTGGACCTTCCACCTAGTCCAGATGGATGGGATGCATATCAAGAGGCATCTCGTAAGCGTCAGATGTATCAGTTCAACTGGGATATCATACTTGGAGTTATAGCCCAACCTGGCAGCACCTGGATCTATGGGTAGCATCGTTCAAAACCCAAGAGCATCTCAGCCCAGTCACTCACACTGGAGGCTCGCGTGTGGGCACAGATTATGTCCCACTATGTCTTTCCGAGCACTCATGAAGACCTTCACAGCGGACATGGCTGTTCTCATCTGGTGCATCCTGAAGAGCAACCCCTCAACCTACCCCGACACATCGGCAAGCAATGGGACATGTACAGATTATGGGTAACCTGCCTTTCTCTGCCTTGGTTTTAGACTTAGTCTCTGCAGCAGGTGCGTCCTATCGGGCAGGAGACACGAAGGTCATGATCCCTAAAGCCGACCAGTATGTCCCGAACGGGAAGTACATCAGGCTGCCAGTCTCCTCTGCGAGCCGGCCTGCATGCCCATCTTTGGGTACTCCTCCTACCTCTACTCCACCATCATCCACACCACAAGCACCATCCATCCATCCATCAGATGTTCCTTCAGATCCTTGAGAGGTTCGACCGGCAAGACCGGTGAATGGAGCAAATGGAGCGTCGTAACAAGCGCAGATACAACTATCTGAAGGACCTCATAGCTGGTACTCACCCACCTCCAGAACAGAAGGACACCCCAGACTCTCCTTCATCCAGTAGCACAGGTAGCCAAGGCGAACAAGATACTGGAGGCGACGCTTCCAGCCTTCCCTTGCTCCTTACTGATGGCATGGAGGACCGTGCCAAGCCTTAAGTGTGGGGAGGTCAGTCCTTAACTTCCAGAGATAACTTTTCTCTCTTAACACCAATATTCGACTTTTTCTTTTGATTAGATAGATAGATTGCATAATAACAATTGTTTGCATGTATGTTTTGCTTGGTTGAAGTAATGAGTTTCTTTTCAAGACCCTTTTTCTAGCATTTCACTAATTTAAATTGAAAATTTGTGTTACACTTGTTTGAAGATTGTAATCTGGAACATGAATTATAGCTAAGAACACAAAACCTGTGAGATTTGAGCTTAATTACATGGTTACATTATTTAACTATAATATTTTATTCTTGTGTGTTTTTTTCTCTATGATTGTAACCTATATTTTGTTCCATTCTATATTTCCATTGTTTAGTGTATTTACATGCTTGCATATGATTGAGGCCATCGTTTGTTATTAGCTCACTTATCCCAAATAGCCTACCCTTTCAATTACCTTTGTTTGCCACTTTGAGCCTTTTAATCCCCTTTTGTTCTATATTTTACCACATCACTAGCCTTAAGCAGAAAAACAATTAATTATCCCAAGTGAATCTTTGGTTAGTTTAAGATAGAGATTGTGTATTAATTAAGTGTGGGGAACTGTGGGAAAGACCTAGAAAAGACCTCATGATGTTTGCATTGGTATACTAAATATCTGTTGATTAGTTAGATGAAGAACAAAGTCTAGAAAGCATGACTAGAGAAGAGTAGAGTGATTAACCCTAGACACTTGAGAGATTAGAGTGCATTTACACTAACAGTGAGGGTTCAATGCTTGATTCTATGTTCCCTGCTTTCATGAGCTATCTTCTTACAAGTTTACTTGTCCTTTATTGTATGATTTGAATTAGTGGAATCTGATTTACTTTTGTCTTGGAAAGCTTATTTACTTTTAACCAAGTAGACAAAATCATCTTAGCATATAGTTGCATTCATAGGTTGCATCTCATGAGTCTTACTTTCCCCCATTCATTCTTTATATCTCCTTGAGCTTAGCATGAGGACATGCTAATGTTTAAGTGTGGGGAGATTGATAAACCACTATTTTATGGTTTATTTTGTGTTCAATTGAGTGGTTATATCAAGTCTTTACACACTTATTCATACAATTTGCATGAATTTACAATTCCTTCCCAATTTTACTCTATGGTTGAAAACTTGCTTCCTAAGCCTTTAAATTATGTATTTTTAATCCCCTTTATACCATTCGATGCCGTGATCTATGTGTTAAGTGTTTTCAGGCTTTATAGGGCAGAAATGGCTTAGAGAATGGAGAAGAAGCTTGCAAAAATGGAAGGAGTACAAGAAATAAAGGAGATAACCAGTGAGGAGCAACGCACACGCATGGCTCACGCGTGCGCGTAAATTGGAGTTCGCACGGCGACACATGTGCGTTCCTGACGCGTACGCGTGACACGCGAAGATGACTAGCGACGCGTACACGTGACTGATGCAGAAATCACAGAAAACACTGGGGGCGATTTTGGGCCAAGTTTGGACCCAGTTTTCGGCCCAGAAACACAGACTAGTGCCAGGGGACAAGCAAAGACTCAACACACATTCTCATTAGCATAGTTTTTAGTTTGAGATTAGAATCTTAGAGAGAAATCACTACTTCCTCTAGGTTTTCTTCACATTCATAGATTTCTAGTTTTTATGCTTTGGATGCTTTTGCTTTGGGTGTTGAGAAGAGATACTACCTCCATTGAAGTCGCTATTATTCTAGTTTGCTTTCTTATTTCTTTACTCTTTTAACTGCCCATTAACCCTGTTCAGATAAGGATGTTGCATTTTGGAATTTATTAATGCAAAAAATTACTTTTACCTTTAATTAATTTTCAGTTCCTATTTTATTTAATTTATTATGTCTTCTTCTTATATGTTTTTGAATGTTGTATTCATGTCAATGGAGTAGACTCCCAACTTGACTTGGGGAATGATTAAAATGAGACCCTTGAGTTGGAATACTCAAGTGATTAGTTTAATTGGAAGTTTTTGGCTAACTCTCTATTTACTAATGGTAATCCTTCCTTAAGGAGAGGATTAGAACTTGTGAATAAGAGTTAGCTGATGAGCGGATAATTTATACCCTTTTTGGCATTATTTTTACATAGTTTTTAGTATGTTTTAATTACTTTTTATTATATTTTTATTAGATTTTATTCAAAAATCACATTTCTGGACTTTACTATGAGTTTGTGTGTTTTTCTGTGATTCCAGGTATTTTCTGGCTGAAATTGAGGGACCTGAGCAAAAATATGATTCAGAGGCTGAAAAAGGACTGCAGATGCTATTGGATTCTGACCTCCCTGTACTCGAAGTGGATTTTCTAGAGCTATAGAAGCCCAATTGGCGCGCTCTTAATTGCGTTGAAAAGTAGACATCCTAGGCTTTTCAGCAATATATAATAGTCTATGCTTTGCCCGAGATTTGATGTCCCAAACTGGCGTCCAAAATCAGCCTAAAACATCTTGGCGTAAAACCCCCAAACTGGCACCAGAATTGGAGTTAAACGCCCAAACTGGCACCAAAGCTGGCATTTAACTCCAGAAACAGCCTATGCACGGAAAAACTTCAATGCTCAGCCCAAGTACACACCAAGTGGGCCCCGAAAGTGGATTTCTGCACTATCTGCACTTAGTTACTCATTTTCTGTAATCCATAGTAACTAATTTAGTATAAATAGCACTTTTTACTATTGCATTCATATCGAGTTTTAATCTTTGATCTTTTGATCATTGTTGTTCATGTTTGGAGGCTGGCCTCACGGCCATGTCTAGACCTTTTTCACTTATGTATTTTCAACGGTGGAGTTTCTACACACCATAGATTAAGGTGTGGAGCTCTGCTGTTCTTCATGAATTAATGCAATTACTAGTGTTTTCTATTCAATTCATGCCTACTTCTTCTCCAAGATATACTCTCGTACTAGGCCAGTATGATAGTAATGACCATGCGATCATCATGTCCTGGGATAATGCCTGTTGCATCTTCTTGTGTAAAGGTAATAGTGGGGAGGTCAGATGACCTCTCTCCTTCCCCTACATGATATACTTCTTTAAGGTGTTTTTTGCAAGATGATTTAGAGATCCCTCCTCCTGCGAATCCTCCATTTATCATATGGACAAGTCTCTTAGGAGTGTGAGGTCGTCGTTCAACCTGTCCGACCTCTTCATCCCTTCTTCTTTTTCTTGGTTCATCCGTTTTGTTGGCTAAGTACTGATCTAGTCGCCCTTCCCTTGCCAATTTCTCTATGACATTCTTCAGGTCGAAGCATTTGTTAGTAGGATGTCTATAAATTTGGTGGTACTCACAGTACTCTGTCCGACTTCCCCCTCCTTTTTTGCTTTTGATGGATCTTCTCAGTGTTGCATATTTCTCGGTAAACATCTACAAGAGACACCCGAAGAGGGGCGTAATTGTGGTATTTTCTAGGCTTCTCATTGAGTTTAGCTCCTTTTTTTTCTTGGATTTTTTATCCTTGACCCGAGAGAGGTAGAAGAATCCAGGTTTTGAGGTTTTTTCTAATCGAGAGTTCTCCTCTATGTTAATATACTTTTCTGCCCATTCTTATACCTCGTTCAGGGATGTTGGATGCTTTTTCGATATGGAGTGGCTAAAAGGTCCTTCTCTTAGGCCATTGATGAGACCCATGATGGCTGCTTCTGTTGGCAGACATTGTATATCCAGACACGCTTTGTTGAATCTTTCCATGTAGCAGCGAAGACTTTCCCGTTCTCCTTGCTTGATCCCTAACAGGCTCGGGACATGTTTGGCTTTGTCCTTCTAGATGGAGAATCTGACAAGGAATTTTTTAGCTAAGCCATCAAAACTTGTGATGGATCTAGGAGGAAAACTGTCAAACCACTTTATTGCTGTCTTTGTCAGGGTAGTCGGGAAGGCTTTGCAATGAACGGCGTCTGAGGCATCAAAGAGACACATTCTGCTTCTGAAATTGCTTAGATGATGGCTGGGATCCGAGGTGCCATCATATAATGTCATATCGGGAGCTTTAAAATCCATTGGAACTTTAGCTTTCATGATCTCCTTGGGGAATGGATCTTGGTCCTTGTGGGAACTGTCATCGGGACTGAATTGAACGGTTTTAGCTTTGAGATCAGCCTCAAACTTTAGGAGCTTGTCCTCTAGCTCTTGTCGTCGCCTAGTTTCTCTCCGGAGGTTTCTCTCAGCTTCTCGTTGATGTTCGGCCTCTTTTTTGAGCTGTTTGAGACGATCCTGCTGAGATTGTATGGCTTCTAGGATTTCTGTATTTGGCGAATGCTTATCTCCATTTGGTTGAGATGTATCTTTTGGTGTGATGTCCGCGTTCTTATGTGGCATTCTATTTTCCAAATCAGTGTTGTGGTCGTTGGCAAGGTTGTCGACCACGATGATGGAATGACTTCCAGGTTCCCCAGCAATGACGCCAATGTTCTGAGGGTTAATTGAAACTGAAGGTCGATCTCGGATGAGATCTGCTGTGGTGGCCGGAGCTGTTGTGTCCAACTTGTTGGACTTGGTGGTGCTGCTGATCCTTCGTTACCGAAGGGTGGTGGTACCTGCAAGAGACTCTGATGCTTAAGTTAGCATGGGCTTTAAGGAGGTTTTTATGTAGAATTAGAGTATAAGTTATACCTGGGTGCTCCAGTGTATTTATAGTAGTGTGGGCTGACCTTTCTGGATAAGATAAGTTAGTCATCTTATCTTATCTTTAAGTGAGGTCATCTTTACCTCTTAGGGGAACCGCCCTTATATTTTTAGGCTTTAGCTGCCTTTAGATTGGGCTGTGTCCCTTCATTTGGGCCTGCTTGGGCCTCTCATGGCAGTTTGGCCGACGTCTTTTGAGAAGAGGTTGGGGCGACCTATCTAAAGAGGTCAGTCACTTTATCTTTAATCAGTCCGGGTCGGAAAGCTCGACCCAGGGTATGAACAATGTTACTACTATAAAATTGTACACATACAATATGAAAATAATCCATATAGGTAGCAGGTCCCTTATTCTGAATGCTTGTTCTTTATAAACTAACAAATGTTTAATTTAACCTTACCATCCTTTACTCTGAGTAAAACTAAACAGAATGCTGATATCAATATCATGGTCCAATCCAGAAAAGAAAAAGAAAAAGGAACAAATATATGTTATATAAGGATAAGAAACACTTAAAAATATAAAATTGAAGATGCTACTTTATTCATAGCTGCCATCCAGAAGAATGGGCATGCATAGTGACAAACCCCATTTGTAGGGTTTATCTTGTATTGATTTTTGGGGATTTTATCACCTTTTACCCATATTTATTCAAGAAATAGCATGGTTTTGTATATTCTCCTTTAATTGTGCTTAAGAGTGAAAACATGCTTTTTAGGACTTAAAATAGCTAAATTTAATTCACCTTGATTCTATTGGATGCCTTGATATGTTTGTTAAGTGATTTAAGGTTTAGGAGGCAAAGATTGGATCAAGGGAATGAAGAAAGAAAGCATGAAAAGTTGGAGAACTTATGAAGAAATGAAAGAACCGGAAAGCTGTCAAGCCGACCTCTTTGCACTTAAACGACCATAACTTGAGCTACAGAGGTTCAATTGATGCGGTTCCAGTTGGGTTGGAAAGCTAACATCCGGGGCTTCGAAACGATATAAGATTTGCCATAGTTGCATCGCGCATAGGGGCGCGCACGCGCACGGTACGCGGACGCACCGATGGTGGCACATGACCCACTTAATGCAAACGTGGCCAGCGATTTTAGAAGCCTTGTGGGCCCAATCCAACTCATTTCTGATGCTATTTAAGCCAAGGATTGAAAGGGAATCAACATACTTTTACATACTTTTCATACTTTAGAAGTTAGTTACCATTAGTTTAGTTTTAGCTTAGTTTAGTAGTGAGAGTTAGTTTCTAGAGAGAGAAGCTCTCTCTTCTCTCTAAAATTAGGATTAGAATTAGGTTTAGTTTTTAGATCTAGGTTTTAATCTTTGCTTTCTTCCACTTCTATCTCTCAATTCTTTGTTGCTACATTCAATCTTCTTCTATTCCTTTGTTGTAATTTCCTTTATGTTGTTCTTATATTTTGTTGTAGATCTAGTATTGTTCCTTCTACATTCTTCCAATTCAATAAGAGGTAATTCATAATAATTGTTCTTCTTTGCTTTTCTATTGTTGATCTCTTGCCTTTGTAGTTGTAGATTCCTTTAATTCTTGCAATTAATAATGTTTACTTCTATTGCACTCTATGTGTTTGTTGAAATGCCTCTTCTAGATATAGTGTAGATTTTGTTCCTCTTGGCCTAGGTAGAGTAATTAGTGACACTTGAGTTATCTAATTCCTTTGTTGATTGATAATTGGAGAGATTGCTAATTGGTTTGGAGTGCACTAAAGCTAGTCTTTCCTTGGAAGTTGGCTAGGACTTGTGGCTCAAGTCAATTCATCCACTTGACTTTCCTTTGATTAGTAAGGGTTAACTAAGTGGTAGCAATGAACAATTCTCATCACAATTGAGAAGGATAACTAGGATAGGACTTCTAGCTCTCACACCTCTCCAAGAGCCTTTTATAGTTTTTAGTTTATTTTCATCGCCATTTACTTTTCATGCTTCTTATCCAAAACCCCAAAATAACTCATAACCAATAACAAGACACTTTATTGTAATTCCTAGGGAGAACGACCCGAGGTTTGAATACTTCGGTTTATAAATTTTAGGGGTTTGTTTTAGTGACAAACAACTTTTTGTATGAAAGGATTAGTGATTGGTTTAGAAACTATACTTGCAACGAGATTTCATTTGTGAAATTCTAAACCATCAAAAATCCATTCATCAAAATGGCGCCGTTGCCAGGGATTTGCAATGGTGTTATGTTATTGGTTATTGTACATATGTGAATAGTGTGAATATCTTGCTTTTTGCTTTATTTGCTAGTTGTAGAATTTTGTTTCTTTTGTTTTCTATTAGCTTTTGTTTTTATTTTATCTTTTCACCATGAATTCTCATTTTGGGTATGAGTGTGATTACAACTATGTTGTAGGTGATGGGAGCTACAATGAAGATGTGTATCAAGGATGGGACAACCAAAGGTGGGAGGAGCCATATGCATATGATCAATCCCCATGGCAACAACCTCCACCAATGCACTATGAAGAAGAGCCATTCTATGATGCATACCAACCCAATGGCTATGGTGAATCTCCTTGTGACTTTCAAGAACCACCACCATATGCCTATGAGTCATATCCTCAACATGAACCTCAACCACACTCACAAGCCTATTTTCACCAAATACCTCCATATGACCCTAATTCTTATCCACCATACCAACCACCTTATGAGCCATATGAACCACACATAGAGCCACCACCACGCCAACATCAACATTTTCAAGAGCCACCTCCTTCACATTATTACCAAGATGAACCACCTCCAATATATGAAAATTTTCAACCACAAGATGAATACTACTTTCCACCACAACCTTCCATGGAAGAATACTCATATCCATTGACCCAAGAGCCACATGACCCTAATCATATTATCCAAGAGGAACAAGAGTCAAGGGATCGTCTCAAGGAAGCATTGGATCAATTTCAAGCAACCATGGAGTGTGTTGTGCAACAAGTAGAAAGAGTGGAAAATATAGAACCACCACAACTCTACCAAGAAGAACCACCTTCCTACTATGAACCCTCCCCCCAATTTAATGAAACCTTTCACCCACCCCAATCTCTAAGGGATGAAACCCTTGGTGTTCTTGTTCAAGGGCAAGAAGAGATGAAAAGGGATGTGCAAAATTTCATGGCCGCCTTGGATGCGGTAACAAATCAATTAGCCTCCCAATGCTTGAACACTCAAGGAACTCCCATGGCTACATGTGGAGAATCAAATGAAGAACATAGCATGAAGGAGAGATTGGAAACTCCGGTGGGAAATGAGGGAAGTTGCTTTGTATTGGAACAATTGGAGGAAGCTTTAATTGTTGAAGACAAGGAAGAAGTGGTAGAAGACTTAGGAGATGCGGAGCTTCCATGGGAACATAGAGTTGAAGAAAACCCCTCCAAGATGATTGAAATTGATGCTAGGGAGGAAAGTGCACACCTTCCAAGGCATATTCCATATGAAGACTTGGATGGGATAGAGCAAGAACCGAGTTCCCATGGCAATAAAGAGCAAGCATCAAGTCCTAGTAGTGGAGAATCCTTTGAACTTGAAAAACCTTCTCCCGGTGCATTTGAAAAGGTTGTGGAGGTAAACTCCTTTCACCCTCCCAATTATAGTTTGATTAAGGGAAAAGGCTTAGATAGTTTGATTATTAATGAACAAAGGATTGAATTAGAAAAATCTTGTGAAGAGGTGGCAGTCCCTAGAAATAGAAGAACGGGGGTTGGTTATGCTTTGTCAAGATCTTTGGAAGCATCTTTGCCTAGGTGGTCATCTACTCCTTCACTTGAGTGGGTAAAATTCATCTCTATTAGCTTTATTGTCCCACTTGAGTATGGCTTGCTTGAAACGGATGGTCAACTTAGGATCCTTTGTGGGATGAAGCGTAAGCGAAAGATGTTTCGTGGTTGGCGTTGCAAATCAAGGATCATTATGGTTGATGCATCAAACATGAGATATAAAGGTTGGAGTAGTGCTCAATTAGATGGGTCTAGGAGGATTGTTGGCCACTATATAGAGAATTCACCTCACTCACCACCCGGTTGGACTAATAATGATGATCAACCTCAAGACGGGTGTGAAAACAAAGTGTGGGATCCCGGATTACAAGAAGAGGATCAACTTTGGGAGCCCCAAGCTTGTGAAGAACTCCATCAAGACTTGGCTCAATCCATGAAGAATCTTGGGGCACAATGGAGAACCAAGCATTGGTGGGAGTTCCAAGATGAATACAAGCACAAGCCACCTTGATGAGGAGCTCCCCATAAGTCCAACTTAAGGACAATAAACAAAAGTGCTAGGTGGGAGACAACCCACCATGGTAAAATCCTCTCATTTTCTCTTTTGTACATATTGATAGAATTAGTTTAATTTCATGTTTTGTTTAGATAGTTGAGTTTAATTGGTAGTTTAGTATGTTAAATAAAGTTTTAGGGTGTTTTGGTAGATGCTTGGAGGTTTAGAATGCTGAGATTGGTGCAAAAAAAAAAAAAAAAAAAACGGCCATCGGCGCGTTAGCACGCTGTGCGCGCGCGCGCACATTGCACTTCCGCAACTTCTGGTACAAAAACCAGAGAGTTGTGCGCGCGTTGTGCCAGCATTGTGCTGGGAGCACAAGCTCATCCACGCGTAAGCGCGCTGTGCGCGCGCGCGCGGATCGTCCCTGTTGCATCCACGCGTAAGCGCGCTGTGCGCGCGCGCGCGGATTTGCTCCCTGCTTTTCTCCTTCCTCCTTTCTCCTTCCTCTTTCCTCCTCTCTTCTTCTTTCTTTCTAATTTTTTTTCTCCTTCCTCTCTTAGAAATTTTTTTTCCTTTTAATATAAATGAAATTTTTTTTTAATAAAAAAAAAATAATAATAATATAATAATAATAAATAAATAAATAAATAAAATACTAAAAAAAAATTTTTTTTCTCTTTTCCTCCATTTTCTTTTATTGCATTTGCTTATTTTCATTCATTGCATTTTAATTTTGTTTTTTTTTTTACCTTGTTCTCATTTTATTTTCTAAGTTTTCCATTTTAAGAATGGTGTTGAACTTTCCTACTCAATTGTTGAGACTTTCTTACATTATTTTGGTGCTTCTTGACTTGTTTGATATTGTTGGGTGATGAAACTTTTAAATCAATGCTTCATCTTGTATGACTTTTGTGTCTTTGTACATTGATATGACCTCATATTGTCTTTCATGACCCACTTCTTCTCATTTGAACTTGATGCTCAACACACTCTTCATACTTTGACTTTACTCTTGCATCGAGCTTAATGATATGCCTTAGCTTACATTGTTTTCTCACTCACATGCTTAGCTAACATGTAGTAGGAAATCATACTCTTATTTGGCATTAGCCCCGCCTATGTTCTAATTGCCTTGATATCCTTTTTATAGGCTTAATTTTCTTTCCTTTTCTTTCCTTTTAGGTTGGCCACCAAGAAGGGAGAAAGGAAAAGCTTTTAAATGGGGCACCAAACAAGTCCTCCGCGCAGCCTTGTGAAGAAGCTCATCAATTGTAGCAACCCGTCCACCTTGCTCTTCTTTGCATGCACCGAGGACGGTGCAATCTTCAAGTGTGGGGAGGTCGTCTGACCGATCTCCATGGGTAAAAAAATTTCCTTTTCAACACCAAATTTTTTTATTTTCTTTAATTAGATTAGCTATTGCATTGCATGATAGGTTGCATGTTAGTTAGAATTTGTACACATTTTTATCACTTCTTTGTTATTAGGACTACTTGGTTAGGGTGATGATTTTCTTTCCAAGAAACTGTTTTAGGGCAACCTACCAATTTGAAAACTTTTTGTTGAACTTGCTTGAAAGAATTTATTTTGGAACATGGTTTTTGAGCTAAGAACATAAGCAAGTGAGATTTGTGCCTAATTGCGTGGTTACATCTTATAACCGCTTATTTTTCCTTCTTGTGTGCATTATTCTCTTCCTATGATTGTGATCTTTGATTTGTTTGATTCTTTATGTCCATTATTTGGTGTATTCATGCATTTATATGATTGAGGCCATCATTTCATTAGCTCACTCACCCAAATGGCCTTACCTTCTATCTTCCTTTGTTAGCCAAATTTGAGCCTACGATTAACCCACTTTGTTCTTAATTTAGCACATTACAAGCCTTAAAGCGGAAAACAATAAAAGTCCTTATTTGGATCTTTGATTAGCTTAGGCTAGTGTGTGTGAGTATCACTCAAGTGTGGGAACCTTGGGACATTGGGTGAATAAAAGGGTAGTTTTGTATTATTATTGTAAATATTGGGAATTGGGTACATACTCATGCGTTAATTAAATGTAAGACCTTATGCATTGATATTCTTGAAAAAAAAAATGAGAAAAATAAAAGAAAAAGAAAAAAAAGAAAAAAAATAAATGTGAAAAAAAAAAGAAAAAGAAAAGAAAAGAAAAAGAAGAAAAAGAAAGAAATAAAAAGGGGACAAAATGTCCCAAAGTAAAGTCCAATAAAGATCAATGCATAAGTATTGTGAAATGAAAAGGGATGCATGAGTATGTGAAAAAGTGAGGAATGGGTAGTTAGATTAGTACTTAATTGTATAGGTCATTATATAGGTTAGGTGGGAAAGTTTAAGTTAATCAAAGATTCAAATCCTAAGTCCACTAGCCATATATGATCCTACCTTGACCCTAGCCCCATTACAACCTAAAGAAAAGACCTCATGATACATGTATGCATGCATTGAATAATTGTTGATTGTTAGAAGAAAAACAAATCTTGGAAAGCATGATTAGGGGAGAATTGAGAGAATCAACCCCAAACACCGAGCGACTAGAGTGCAAACACTTCCGGTGAGGGTTCGATGCTCAATTCCTTGATTCCTGGCTTTCATGAGCGTTCTTCTCGCAAGTCTACTTGAACTTCATTTTGATATTCGAATTGGTAGGATTCATGAATCGTTATATGATCTTGACCCTACTTGGGCATGTATGACTTGGAGGATTGATTTATTTTTAACCAAGTAGGTAAAACCATTTTGCATTTAGTTGCATCCATTTAGATAATTGCATATAGTTTAGGTTGCATATAGTTTATTTACATTGAATAAATGTTGATACCCTTTGTTTCTCTCTTGGCTTAAGCATGAGGACATGCTTGGTTTAAGTGTGGGGAGGTTGACAAACCCCATTTGTAGGGTTTATCTTGTATTGATTTTTGGGGATTTTATCACCTTTTACCCATATTTATTCAAGAAATAGCATGGTTTTGTATATTCTCCTTTAATTGTGCTTAAGAGTGAAAACATGCTTTTTAGGACTTAAAATAGCTAAATTTAATTCACCTTGATTCTATTGGATGCCTTGATATGTTTGTTAAGTGATTTAAGGTTTAGGAGGCAAAGATTGGATCAAGGGAATGAAGAAAGAAAGCATGAAAAGTTGGAGAACTGATGAAGAAATGAAAGAACCGGAAAGCTGTCAAGCCGACCTCTTTGCACTTAAACGACCATAACTTGAGCTACAGAGGTCCAATTGATGCGGTTCCAGTTGGGTTGGAAAGCTAACATCCGGGGCTTCGAAACGATATAAGATTTGCCATAGTTGCATCGCGCATAGGGGCGCGCACGCGCACGGTACGCGGACGCACCGATGGTGGCACATGACCCACTTAATGCAAACGTGGCCAGCGATTTTAGAAGCCTTGTGGGCCCAATCCAACTCATTTCTGATGCTATTTAAGCCAAGGATTGAAAGGGAATCAACATACTTTTACATACTTTTCATACTTTAGAAGTTAGTTACCATTAGTTTAGTTTTAGCTTAGTTTAGTAGTGAGAGTTAGTTTCTAGAGAGAGAAGCTCTCTCTTCTCTCTAAAATTAGGATTAGAATTAGGTTTAGTTTTTAGATCTAGGTTTTAATCTTTGCTTTCTTCCACTTCTATCTCTCAATTCTTTGTTGCTACATTCAATCTTCTTCTATTCCTTTGTTGTAATTTCCTTTATGTTGTTCTTATATTTTGTTGTAGATCTAGTATTGTTCCTTCTACATTCTTCCAATTCAATAAGAGATAATTCATAATAATTGTTCTTCTTTGCTTTTCTATTGTTGATCTCTTGCCTTTGTAGTTGTAGATTCCTTTAATTCTTGCAATTAATAATGTTTACTTCTATTGCACTCTATGTGTTTGTTGAAATGCCTCTTCTAGATATAGTGTAGATTTTGTTCCTCTTGGCCTAGGTAGAGTAATTAGTGACACTTGAGTTATCTAATTCCTTTGTTGATTGATAATTGGAGAGATTGCTAATTGGTTTGGAGTGCACTAAAGCTAGTCTTTCCTTGGAAGTTGGCTAGGACTTGTGGCTCAAGTCAATTCATCCACTTGACTTTCCTTTGATTAGTAAGGGTTAACTAAGTGGTAGCAATGAACAATTCTCATCACAATTGAGAAGGATAACTAGGATAGGACTTCTAGCTCTCACACCTCTCCAAGAGCCTTTTATAGTTTTTAGTTTATTTTCATCGCCATTTAATTTTCATGCTTCTTATCCAAAACCCCAAAATAACTCATAACCAATAACAAGACACTTTATTGTAATTCCTAGGGAGAACGACCCGAGGTTTGAATACTTCGGTTTATAAATTTTAGGGGTTTGTTTTAGTGACAAACAACTTTTTGTATGAAAGGATTAGTGATTGGTTTAGAAACTATACTTGCAACGAGATTTCATTTGTGAAATTCTAAACCATCAAAAATCCATTCATCACATAGCCTGAATCAAAATCCCAACCACACCAAAGAGCATTAAATAGATAAACATCTCTACCTGCATAAACAACCATCCGAAAAAGAAACAAAGACATCAACAATCTACCTGTGTGTGAGTTACTATGCCTCTCATCTGAGCTCGACTACCTTGAAGGTTAGCAATCTGCTGCCTAAGCCTTACCAATTGTCGAGCAAGAACTTTAGTTTCACCCTGAATATTACAAAAGAAAAGAAGAATATATTAGCATGTTTGGCACAACAGATTATCTAGACACTAAAGAGAAATAACAGTTTTTAATACTTTCAAAACTTTTGACAGAAGGCTCTTTCAATATATAAGATATTTCGAACCGAAAGTAAGCCTATTCGAACACATTCAGATCACCGTGACAACTTCTCAAGTAATTATGCATAAGAAACCTATGAGAAAATGTGGATCATACCTCGTTCCCCGTCTTAGCAGTTCTCTTTATCTCAGCAAGAAGCTTTTTTTCCTAAAAACAGTAAGAAAGAAAAACATTAGGGATAATCCCAAAGTTCAACAAGAAAATAATCAGTGATCAATGAATAACTGCTTCACATACTTCCAATTGTAATACTCCAATTTCTCTTGATACCTGAAAAACATCACCAAAAATCAAGCAATAAATAATTTCTAGGAGTATTATCTATCCCATTCATATGTTGAATTAGCATACTAAAAGGTTGTTCAATATGAAAAGTCTATTTTCTATTTTTCCTAGTACACAGTACAAGTTTAATGTGACCCTAAAATTAGTTAAATACTCCAAACCTAATCCGAAGCATTAAATTCGTCATAAACAGTAATCCATCCCAATTCATGAGAAATTGTAAACGAGAAATTGAATAGAGTAAAGTAACATGTACAAACCTCAAAGAAACCCTGGGGGCAATCTATCGATTCCTCTCAGCAGAGAATCGAGCGAAGCAAAAATGGTGAGGCAAGGAATGCCAGAGACGAACGCACCAGCAGGGAAAATTTAGCAAAGCAGAAATGGCAAGGCAAACAAGAATGAGGGATGTAGCAGATGTGAGGCGGAGACGCGGTCGAGGGGATGACAAAAAAGATGGTGGCCAGCGCAATGTTGAGGTTTAGGGCATGGTGGCCAGAGCAGAAAGATGGCCAGAGCAGGAAGGCGATGACAAAAGTAAGGTGAAACCAAAAGGAAGGAGAGCAGAGAAGTCGACACTGGCAACGATGCAGAAGAGATCAGCGAGGAGGACGACGCTAGTGACGAGGAGGAGACGAGGTGGGGGAGAGGCTAATGGCGCAGCGAGGATGGTGCTGGTGACGGTGGGGATCTGAGCGACCAGGGTTGCCATGGAGTTGAGAGTTGAGTGACGATGATAACTTGGTAAAAGCTGAGAGTGAGAGAGTGCCAAAAAGGTTTTCAGATCGAAGCTTGCTTTGGGGTTATAACTAAGGGTTTTATTTATCAAAAACCTTTTGGCCACACTTTAAAGCGTGCCAAAAGAGTCTCTGTTTCCCTCTATGGCCACACTTTTGAAGCATGGCCATTCCAACCAACTGCTACCCTTCCAAAAGCGTGGCCGTTGACCCTTTTTGCCACGTTTTTAAAGCGTGGTAAGAAAAAACATGGCCAAATCTCTATGAAATCGCCACCCTCACAAAATCGTGGCCATTGACCACTTTTGGCCACGCTTTTAAAGCGTGGCAAAAAAAAAGCGTGGCCATATCTCCAATCAACTGCTACCCTTCCAAAAGCGTGGTCGTTGACCCTTTTCGCCACGTTTTTTAAGCGTGGCAAGAAAAAATGTGGCCAAATCACTATTCAATCGCCACCCACACAAAAGCGTGGCCATTGACAACTTTGGATACACTTTTGAAGCGTGGCAAAAAAAAGCGAGGCCATAGGGCTTTTTTCTTGTAGTGCAAAATTAGTACATGATTAAGATGTGAATTTGCTTAAGAGGTGAGAGTTCAGTTATGCTCATGTCTCTTCTTAAACTGGGGTTTATCGGTTGTAATTCTGAACAGTTTTGGCATCTCACTCTCCTTTGAACTAGAGAAATGTCACTGTCATTCGGAATTAGAATCCAGATCGTATTATAAATTCTCTTATCTTTATACTTCAGTTTAATCCTTGAACATAGCAGATATCCTTCTATTCTCAATTAATTGGTGCTTTGCACCTTGAGCCTAGCCGTGACTTTAAATGTTCTGTCTCAAGGGTTAATTGACACAAAAACACCACAAGCACTTAACTGGGGAACTCTCTTGAAGTTCTGATTTTTTTCTTTCAGCTACTCCCAGAAAGTGGTGCTCAAAGCCTTTGGCATACTCTGCTAAATGCATTTGATCTCGACTCTAAATGTTCTGTCTCAAGGATTACTTGACACAAGAACACCACAAGCATATGTCTAGGGAAACAACTCTTTGAGCTTTTAATCATGTCTGACATCCCTTGCATTGATGCTCAGAGCCTTGGACCTTGCTTTTTACTCTTCCCTTGTTGTTTCTTTTGCTTCAAGGATTAACTTTAACTAATTTCAGAAAATTCATAATAGTTCTCTAAATTCATGTTCCTTATGCATCAACATCCTTTGATTCAAATTTAACATGCACGGTTCATGTCATGCATTCAGAATCATAGAGAACAGCACCATATTTGATTAAATGAGACCATATTTGATTATAATGTCTGGCACCTCCACTGGCTTTCCTAACAGAGTACAGTGAATCATAATGGCTCGGTCCACAGTGCACTCGGACCGGTTGCTTGTGGGCATGATAGACCGGCGAATAAAATGGTGCCATCCCCTAGCCAAGGGAGTCAGGTAACTGCTCTTGATATGGCACGGCTTCCCATCTGCCCGCAGTTTCCACTGGGCATCTAGAATGCATATGTCAGCGACTACTTACTCCAGTCGCTGATCTCTGTTCGCCCTCTCACTGTAAGACTGAAGTGAGGACATAGTCGGTGGTAACTGGAGGGTCTGCTGGATAATCTCTGGGATGAAATCAATGAGTCTTCCCCTTAAAAAGCTTCTGTGGTCCCTTCCATTGACTCCAGATACATCCTCATATGTGATCCACAGATTTTCATAAAATTCTTGAACTATTAATTGTCCCACCTGTGTGTGCAGATTACACAGAAATTACCATCCTCTTCTCTGAATTTGGTTCTGAATTTCTGGATATTCATCTGGTTGGAGATTAAATCGTACTTCTGGCAGGACCGGCCTCTTGCTAGTGACCTAATAAAAATTCTCTTCATGTAATTTAGAGTGGAAGCGTCGTGCAACATGAGAACCGGTGGGCGGTTCCTTTCCTTTGCTCTTCTAGGAAGGTTGGGTGGTCCTTAGTGCCATGAAAATAATAGAATAAAACCAGCAAAGCGACAACACCAAACATAAAACTGTTGCTCGTCCTCGAGCAAAATAAAGAAATACAAAGGGGAAGAAGAAAGGAGAGCAGAAACTAAAACAGATGAAGATAAAAAAAATAATGCTAAAAGTTTTTTTGTTTTTTTTTTTATTTTTTTGTGTGTTTTTTTTAGCAGAATAAAACAGAAAAGGAAAAGCAAAGAAGAGGGGTAGGAGCATAGGGGGTTGGGGCAAAGGGGTTGTGGGTTTAGTGTAGAGAGCATAAGGCTTTGTTTGGGAATGGAGGGAAGGGGAGAGTGGTCTGTGTATAAGGGAATGGGTAATAAGTATGGTGGGGAAGGAAAGAAGGGAGAAGTTGTTGAAAGGGGTTAGTAGTTAGTTATAGAAGGAGGAGTGTTGGACAGAATGTGGTTATAGTGGGAAGAAGGAATGAATGAATGTGTGTGGTAATAGGGGGCTTTATATAGTGTGTTGGGGGTAGGTGAAAAGAGGGGGTTACGGGCTTAACGAATAACTGGGGGAGTGGGATGAATAATTGTGGTCAAAGGGAGTTGAAGGTAGTGTATATAGGTAGTGTTGAAGGTAGTGTATATATGGTGGACCTTCTCGTGACAAACCACCTCCACCAATTTACCCTGGTCAAGAGCCATTCCGAGGTACGTACCAAGATGATAGATATGCTGGACCCCCTTGTAGTTACCAACAAGCCCCATCATATGCCTATGAACCACCTCCTCAACATAGCTTTGAACTACCATACTCACAAGCCACTCACAACCATTCATCTCCATATGACCATAACCTTCTTTCACCCCAATTCCAATCCAATTACTCCCAAGAACCACCACTTCCATATGCACCATGTCCATATCCGTCAACCCAAGAATCACAGGATTGTCTTAAGGAAACTGTGGATAAATTTCATGCAACCCTTCTTCAATTGGAGCAAGCAATAAATCGATTAGCCCCCAGTACGAAGAAGATGCTAGAAGCTCCGATTGACAGTAAGGAACATGACTTTGTACTGGAACAAGTGGAGGAAGCTGCAATTATCGAAGAAGATGAATTGGTTGAAGACTTAAGAGACGCTGAACCTCCATGGGAATTAAGAATTGTAGAGAATTTCGTCAAAATATTTGTAATCGATGCTAAGGAGGATAGTGCACAACCCCCAAAGCATGTATTTTATGAAGAATTGGACGGAACAGATCAAGAAGCGAGTTTCCTTGGTAATGATGATCATGAATCAAGTTCTTCTAATGATGACCCTGCAGTCACAATTGAACTCTTTGAGCTAGAAGAATCTTCCCCAAGTGAATATGAAGATAATGTGGAGGTAGACTTCTCCCAACCTCCAACTTATGACTTGAGTGATGAGGAAGAAATTAAAGATCTTGATCAAGATGAGGTTGCAGTTGAAGAGGTTTGTCAGGAAATGGAAGAGGAGTACAAGGAAGTGGAGCTTGAAGAACCACTAGAAACACATCTCCCACGGCCAGTACCACCTAATACAAACTTCAAGTGGGTAAAATCCTTAGCCTTCATCTTTACTTTCCCAGTTGAATATGGCCTACTTGAAATAGATGACCAGCTTAGAGCTCTTTGCGGCTTTAAGAGTAAGAGGGAGAAGGTTAGTAATAGAAGTTGGTATCCAAGGTTCAATACGGTTCCACTCTCCAAATGGAAGTGCAAAGATTGGTATAGAGCTCGATTGAATGAATTTCAGAAGAAGTTTGGGTATCTCAGTGGAAATTTAGGTTGTGTACTGCCTGGTTGGAATAATAAAGATAACAGCGAAGACGGGTATAGAAGCAAAGTTTGAGATCCTGGAATTTACCCTGACAATCAATACTCCTGGAGCCTGAAAACCTGCTTTAACTTGCTCAAAGGCTTTACGTGCCTAGTTTGGGATCCCGGAGGCTATTGGAATTGCAAACATTGGTGGAGATTCCTGGATGAGTTCAAGCACAAGCCACCATAACAAGGAGCTCACCAAATGTCCAACTTAAGGACTTTAACTAAAAGTGCTAGGTGGGAGACAACCCACCATGGTATATTCTTTCCTTTTTTGTTCTTAGTTTTTTTTATTTTATTTTTATTCGTGTTCATTCATAATTTCTACATAGTCATCTGCATTATGCATTTTGCATTTTGCATTAAAAAAAGGAGGGGGGATCGATGCGCAGGCGTCAACGACGCGTACGCGTCGTATGTGTCTGCGCAACTAGACAGAGAGTTGCGCGAGAGATGCACGGGAGGGGTGCGTGGCGCACAAGCCACACCACGCATACGTATACCACACGCGTACGCGTCCCCTGCAAAAAGTACACCCCACGCGTGAGCATCAGTGACGCGTATGCGTGGGTATGAAAATCGGCGTCAATGGCGTGCTGAACAGAGAGTTGTGATGGTCTAGTGATAGAGCTGTGCTAGAGGCACAAATTGACTCACGCGTACACGTCCCTGACGCGTGCGCGTCCTTTTGCTTTCAGACCACCCACGCGTACGCGTGATGTCCGCGCGCGCGTCACGCCCCGTTTTTCATTCCTTTCTCTTTTCTTCTCTCTTCTCTCCTTCTTTCTTTCTCCTTTCTTACTTTCTTCTTCTTCATCTCTTTAACTTCTCATCCTTCTTCACTTTCATTCTATTTTACCTAATTTATTTGCATACTCTCATGCATTATATTTTACTTTTGTGCATATTTTATTTTCTTTTCTAAATTTATTATTTTTCCATTGGTGTTAAATTTTCTTATTCAACTGTTACATCTTTTCTGGTATTATTCTGGTGCTTCATGACTTGTTTTATTCTGATTGGGTATTATTATTCATAAGTCAAAGCTATTCTTTTATGATACCTGTATTCCATTTGCATTGACATGAGCTTATACTATCTTGCATTACCCACACTCTCTCCTCCATTGTTGCAATCTTTTCACTATTGATATGCCATTTGCTTCTACTGTTTTCTCACTTATATGTTGTAACTACCATGTAATTGAGACCCTCGTTATGTGGCATTAATCCAACTATATTTTATTCATTTTCTTATCTTTATTTCTGGGTTACTTTTCTTCTTTTCCTCTTCTTTCAGGAAGGCCACCAAAGAAGGGAAAGGGAAAGCTTCTAAATGGGGAGACAAACAAGTCCATCTGTACAATCCTTAGAGAAAAGCATCAGTTGGAGCCACCCATCCACTTGCACATCTCAGCATGCACCGAGGACAGTACAATCTTTAAGTGTGGGGAGGTTGATACCGACTTCCGTGGGTTAGTTATTTCCTTCTCAACGCCAATGTTTTATTTTCTTTGTTTGTTCATTGTTGCATTTGCATGTTTGATTGCATATTTGTTTGATTTTGTGCATACTTTACCACTACTTGGTTGAAGTAATATTTTCTTTTTCAAGAAACTTTTTATAACATTTCACTAATTTGATTTAAAATTTTTGATAAACTTGTTTGAAGAAATATTATTTTGGAACATGGTTTAGAGCTCGAACACACAAAACCTGTGAGATTTTTGAGCTTATTTGAATTGGTTGCATTTTATCAACTAATATTTTAATTTTTTTGCTGTGTGTTGTTCTCTCTAAAATTGTGATCTTTGTCTTGCTTAATTCTATATTTCCATGGTTTGATGTATGCATGCACTTATATGATTGAGGCCTTTGTTTCACTGAGCTTACATACCCATATGGGCTTACCTTTTCATTATCCTTTGCAAACCAATGTTGAGCCTATTATACCCCTTTGTTCTTTACTTTAGCTCATCACTAACTCTAAGCGAAAAACAATAATGTCCTTAATTTGAATCCTTGGTTAGCTAACTAGTGAGAGTGCTCACGAATTAAGTATGGAGAAATTGGGATTGAAAATATTTAGTTTAAGAATTGGGTGTTATATATCTTTATGAAAATGTGAAAGAAATGTTTAGGACATGTTCATGCATTCAATAATTTAATCATATGCATTGAGAAAAACAAAAGAAAAAAATATATATATATATAAATAAAAATATATAAATGTAAAAAAAATAAAAATAAAAAAATAAAGGAGAAAAAGAAAAGAAAAAGAGCAAACAATAAAAAGGGATAAAATGCCCCGAAGTAAACGATAGCAATGCATATGAGTTGTACTCAAATTTGGATGCATAAATATGTGGAAAACATAATTAATGGGCAGTTAGATTTTGCATTGTAATTACATGGATTGTCTAAGTTAGGTGGAAAGTTTAAGTTAATTAAGGATTCAGATTTTAGTCCACTTGACCAAATACAATCCTACCTTAACCCTAACCCCATTACAACCCTTGAAAAGACCTCTTGATATGTGTATTTGTGCATCAAATTTGTGTTGATTGGTAGAAGAAAAGCAAGCCTTAGAAAGCAAGATTAGTAGAGATTTGAGAGAATCGAACCTTAAACACTTGAGTGATTAGAGTGTATACACCTCCGGTGAGGGTTCGATGCTTGATTCTTTGTTCCCGGCTTTCATGAGCTATTTTCTTTTTGATAGGTTGCATTTCATAAGTTTTACCATTCCTCTTCACTCTTATAGTTTCTCTTGAGCTTAGCATGAGAACATGCTGATGTTTAAGTGTGGAGAGGTTGATAAACCCCATTTTTAGGGTTTATCCTGTGCTTAATCTAGTCGATTTTATCCATTGTTCTCACACTTATTCATACAAAATGCATGGTTTTACGTTTTCCTTCCTGATTTTGTGCTATGATTGAAAACATGTTTCTTTGGTCTTAAATTTATTATGTTTAATCCCCTCTTATTACCATTTGATACCTTGATATGTGTGTTAAGTGTTTTCAGAGTTTATAGGATAGGAATGGCTTAGAGGATGGAAAGGAAGCATGCAAAAGTGGAAGGAATACGAGAAACTGAAGGAACTGCTAAAGCTGTCCAGCCTGACCTCACCATAACTTGAGCTACATAGGTTCAAATGATGCGGTTCTAGTTGCGTTGGAAAGCTAACATCCGGGGCTTCGCAACGATATATAATTTTCCATAGCTGCCCCGAAGATATACGACGCGCATGCGTGAATCACGCGCACGCATCACCTAGCAAAAACTCAATCCACGCGTACGCGTGGTCGACGCGTACGCGCGATAGTGCCGCGACCTGTATGTATCAAAAATCGTTGGGAGCGATTTCTGGGCTGTTTCTAACCCAGTTTTTGGCCCAGAAGACACAGATTAGAGGCTATAAAGTGGGAGAATCCTTTCATTCATAAATACAACTTTCATAATTCACAATTGTAGGTTTTAGATGTAGTTTCTAGAGAGAGAGAGGCTCTCTCCTCTCTCTTAGGATTTAGGATTAGGATTTCTCTTAAGGTTAGGTTTACTTCTTCTCCATTCCAAGTTTAATGTTCCTTTAATTTATATTCTCTTCTACTTTTATTCATTCTATTACTTTAGTTGTTTACTTTCCCAATTTGATTTATGAACTCTCCATGTTAGAATTGATTTTCTTATTTAATACAAATTGAGGTATTTCAGATTTATGATTGCTTTCTTCTATTTATGATATAAATAATTTATATTTTTCCCCCTTTGCTTTGGTTGAGTAATTGGTGACACTTGAGCTGTCAAACTCAGCGGTTGATTGAAAATTGAAATTTGCTGATTGATTTGGATCCCTCAAAAGCTAGTCTTTCCATAGGAGTTGACTAGGACTTGAGGAATCAAGTTAATTAGTCCACTTGACTTTCCTTTATTTAGTAAGGGTTAACTAAGTGGGAGCAATAAACAATTCTCATCACACCTGATAAGGATAACTAGGATGGGATTTCCAGTTCTCATACCTTGCCAAGAGTTTTCTTAATTATTAATTTATTTTTCTTGTCATTTAAATTATTTGTTCCTTATTTCAAAAACCCAAAATTATACCTTTTTCATAACCAATAATAAATCATACTTCCCTGCAATTCCTTGAGAAGATGACCCGAGGTTCAAATACTTCAGTTATAAATTTTATTGGGTTTTGTTACTTGTGACAACCAAACTTTTGTACGAAAGGATTCTCTGTTGGTTTAGAAACTATACTTGCAACGGGATTTTATCTGTAAAATTCTAAACCGTCAAAAGTCCAATCGTCAGTCTCACCATCTTTCTGTCTGAAAACCTCCACCCTCAGCTTAGTCAGCTTTTGAGGTGGGAAAAATTTAGTTAGAAATCTAGTGACAACCTTATCCCAAGTATCCAGACTCTCCTTGGGTAGAATCTAACCACAGCTTTGCTCTATCCTTCACAGCAAATAAGAAGAGCATGAGTTTGTATACCTCAGGATTCATTCCATTGGTCTTCACCGTATCACGATTCTGTAGGAAATCAGAAATAAATTGATTTGGGTCTTCCTGAGAAAGTCCATGATATTGACAATTTTGTTGCACAAGAATAACTAGTTGTGGCTTCAGTTCAAAGTTGTTTGCAGCTATAGGAGGCACCACAATACTTTTCCCATAAAGGTCTGCATTGGAAGCAGTGTAAGAGCTAAGTACTCTTCTAGGCTGCTCATCTCATTCAGATTTGCCACATGGCATTCACATCACGATTATGATCCATGGAGGTTTTACTTAGACTTTCACTAGCCTTGTAAAGTCTAGCATGTTGTAAGCATCGCCTCAGCTACCTTTCAGGTTCAGGATCAAACTCCAAAAGAGGTTCCTTGTCCCTGTTCCTGCTCATAAACAAATAGAAGACAAGAAGAGATTGGATTCTCTACGTCAGAGTGTAGGGAATTTCCAAGGAAGTAACCTATGTAAAATAATAAAATAAAAACACTTACTACTCAATACTAAAAATTTTTGAAAATAATGAACAAAAAGCAAGCTAAAAATTTCAAAATTTTAAGGAAAACTAAACAGAAAAACTAAAATAAAATTAACTAGGTAACACCAAACTTAATTTCAGAAACTAAGGAAAAATAAAGCTAAAGAAATTCGAGAATTAAGATGCAAAATTAAATAAATTTAGAGCTAAAACGTCTAATCTAAGCAATCAAACAACTATAGTTGTCAATCATAGTCAATCCCCGGCAACGGCGCCAAAAATATGGTGCAAAATTTATAATCACAAACTAACCAGCAAGTGCACCGGGTCGTACCAAGAAGTACCTGAAGTGAATGAGGGTCGATCCCACGAGGATTAATGGACCAAGCAACAATGGTTAAGTGATTTGCTTAGTTAGACAAACAGAAAAAGATGTTTAGAGAGTTCAAAAGCATTAATAGTAAATTCAGAATATCAGAAAGCAAACATTAAACAAGTTGTGAATAATATATGGAGAAACAGTTAAGGCTTCAGAGTTATCTATTTTCCGGATTGACTTTTCTTACTAACTATTTTAATCATGCAAGATTTAATTCATGGCAAACTGTAAGTGACTAAACCCTAATTCCTTAGACCTTTATCTCCTCTAACCTTCATCAACCGCCAATTCCTTGGTCACTTAATTCCAATTAGAGGGTGAAGTTCAATTCTAGTTTATGTACCACAAAAACCCTAATTACCCAAATATAAGAGGATTATATGTCACGTATCCCGTTAAGTCCAGATAATTAGAAGTTTAGGAGAATATGTTTTCAAGCTGTTGTTCAAGTAAAGAGCTTTTCCAAGTTATACAAGAACTCAATTAGAACAAGGGTCATACTTCCGTTCCACCCAAATTCATAAGAAAAAGAACGAAAACGATTCTTGAAATATAAATCAGTACATGAATTAAAATAGAAAAAAAATATTATCAATCCATACAATAGACAGAGCTCCTAACCTTAACAGTGGAGGTTTAGTTGCTCATGGTTCAGAGAGAAAACTAGGATTCAGAAAAACTGTAAATTGCGGAATGAGGTAGAAGATAAGAGAAGAGCCCGAAGGGCTGATTCTTTTCCCTTTTATATGTAGTCCTAATTAATGTAAAATATATTTTCTAAAACTAAATAATATCTTTTCCTAATTATAAAAATAATAAAAGTTTAAATCAAAACTTAATAATTGATTCGTGCAGGGCTTTGGACGAAAAGGGGACCACCCTTGTTGCTATGTGTGGCGCCAAACGTGGGTGAATCCAAGTTTGGCGTGGAGTGGACAAAGCGTTCCCTTTGGTTTCTTGCTTGTGGCGCCAAACTTGAGTGAACTCAATTTTGGCGTGAGGTTGCACGCACGCTTTCCTTGGGTATTCTTCACTAGCGCCAAACATGAATTCCTTCAAGTTTGGCATGGAGTCTCACGCATGCATTCCGTTGGAGAAACCTTGGTGGCGCCAAACTTGAGCATTATCAAGTTTGGCGTGGAGGTTGAATTACTTTCTATGGAGGTCTTGTGCTTGCACCAAACCTGAGCTTTCTCAGGTTTGGCGTGGAGGAGGCAGAATGCATTCCTTGACTCTTTCTAGGTTGGCACTAAACTTGAGGTTTCTAAAGTTTGGCTTCAACCTGGCAGTAAGCAATTCACTCCACTCTTCTTCCTTGGCTCCAACTCTGTTAAATTCGCCCAAAACGATACCTGAAATAAACAGAATTGCACATCCCTCAAAGTAGCATTCATAGTGGCTAAAATATATTAAATCTTCATTAAACTCAGCAATACAAATGCAAATTCACTAGGAAAAGACAGGAAAGATGCTAACGCATCACCTAACCCTTAAAAAAACCAAAACCAAAAAAAAAAAAAAAAAAAAAAAAAAAAAAAAAAAAAAAAAA
Source organism: Arachis hypogaea (assembly GCF_003086295.3). Classification (NCBI taxonomy): domain Eukaryota; kingdom Viridiplantae; phylum Streptophyta; class Magnoliopsida; order Fabales; family Fabaceae; genus Arachis; species Arachis hypogaea. Next base: position 69,100,826 of record NC_092054.1, on the reverse strand, counting down.
AAAAAAAAAAAAAAAAAAAAAAAAAAAAAAAAAAAAAAAAAAAAAAAAAAAAAAAAAAAAAAAAAAAAAAAAAAAAAAAAAAAAAAAAAAAAAAAAAAAAAAAAAAAAAAAAAAAAAAAAAAAAAAAAAAAAAAAAAAAAAAAAAAAAAAAAAAAAAAAAAAAAAAAAAAAAAAAAAAAAAAAAAAAAAAAAAAAAAAAAAAAAAAAAAAAAAAAAAAAAAAAAAAAAAAAAAAAAAAAAAAAAAAAAAAAAAAAAAAAAAAAAAAAAAAAAAAAAAAAAAAAAAAAAAAAAAAAAAAAAAAAAAAAAAAAAAAAAAAAAAAAAAAAAAAAAAAAAAAAAAAAAAAAAAAAAAAAAAAAAAAAAAAAAAAAAAAAAAAAAAAAAAAAAAAAAAAAAAAAAAAAAAAAAAAAAAAAAAAAAAAAAAAAAAAAAAAAAAAAAAAAAAAAAAAAAAAAAAAAAAAAAAAAAAAAAAAAAAAAAAAAAAAAAAAAAAAAAAAAAACCTAAACCAAAACCTAACCAAAAAAAAAAAAAAAAAAAAAAAAAAAAAAACAAACCTAAACCACTAAACCATAAACCCTAAACCATAAACATTAAACACTAAAGTCTAAACCCTAAACCCTAAACCCCAAACCCTAGACCCTAAACCCTAAACCCTAAAGCCTAAACCCTATACCACAAACACTAAAGCATAAATCCTAAACTATAAACTCCAAACCCTAAACCCTAAACCCCAAAACATAAACCCCAAATCCTACACCCTACACCACAAACCCTAAAGCCTAAATCCTAAACCATAAACCATCAACCCCAAATCATAAACCATAAACCCTAAACACTAAACCCTAAACCCTAAACCATAAACCATAAAGCCTAAACCCTAATCCATAAACCCTCAACCCCAAACCGTATACCTTAAACCATACACCCTAAACCATAAACCACAAACCCTAAAGCCTAAACCATAAACTATATACCCTAAACCCTAAACCATAAATCCTAAACCGTAAACCATACACCTTAAACCCTAAACCCTAAACCCTAAACCATAAACCCTCAACTCCAAACCATAAACCCTTAGCCATAAACTCTAAACCCTCAACCCTAAACCCTAAACCATAAACCCTAAACCACTAAACCCTAAACCCTAAACCCTAAACCACAAACCCTAAACCCAAAACACTAAACCATAAATCCTAAACCCCTCAAACCCTAAAGCATAAACCATTAACCCTAAACCCTAAACACAAAACCAAAAACACTAAATCCTAAACCCTAAACTCTAAATCCTAAACCATAAACCCTCAACCCCCAAACCATAAATCATAAACCATAAACCCTAACCTCTAAACACTAAACCCTAAACCACAAACCCTAAAACCTTAACCCTAAACCATAAACCCTAAACCCTACACCTTAAACCATAAACCACAAACCCTAAAGCCTAAACCCTAAACTATAAATCTTAACCCTAAACTATAAACCCTCAACCCCAAACCATAAACCATAAACCCTAAACCCTACACCATAAACCCTAAACCACAAACCCTAAAGCCTAAACCTTAAACCATAAACCCTAAACCCTACAACTAAACCCTAAACCATAGACCCTAAACCAGAAACCCTAAAGCTAAAACACTAAACCCTAAACCCTAAAGCCTAACCCCTAAACCACAAACGCTAAAGCCTAAACAATAAACTCTAAACCCCCTAAACCCAAACCCTAAAGCCTAAAGCCTAAAGTCTAAAGCCTAAACCGTAAACCCTAAGCCACAAACACTAAAGCCTAAAACATAAACTATAAATCCTAAACACTAAACCATAAATCCTCAACCCCAAACCATAATGCCTAAACCCTAAACTTTAAACCACAAACCCTAAAGCATAAACCCTAAACCATAAACCCTCAACCCCAAACCATAAACCCTAAACCCTAAACTCTACATCCTTAACCCTAAAGAACAAACCCTAAAGCCTAAACCCTAAAGCATAAATCCTAAACCATAAACCACAAACCCTAAAGCCCAAACACTATACCCTAAACCTTAAACCCTAAACAATAAACCCTAAACACTAAACACCAAATTCTAAACCCTAAACCCTGAACCCCAAATCCTAGAAATTAAACCCTAAACCCTAAACCCTATATCACAAACACTAAAGCCTAAATCCTAAACTATAAAACATAAACCATAAACCCTAAACCCTAAACCCTAAACCCCAAACCACAAACCCTAAACCCTAAATCGTAGACCACAAACCCTAAAGCCTAAATCCTAAACCATAAACCCAACCCCAAACCATAAACAATAAACCCTAAACACTACACCCTAAACCCTAAACCACAAACTCTAAAGCCTAAACCCTAATCCATAAACCCTCAACCCCAAACCGTATACCCTAAACCCAACACCCTAAACCATAAACCACAAACCCTAAAGCCTAAACCATAAACTATATACCCTAAACCCTAAACCATAAACCCTAAACCCTAAATCCTACACCTTAAACCCTAAACTCTAAACCCTAAACCTTAAACCGTCAACCCCAAACCATAAACCCTAAACCCTAAAGCCTAAATGCCAAACCATAAACCTTAAGGCCTAATCCCCAGACCCTAAACACTAAATCCTAAATCCTAAACCCTAGACCCTAAACCGTAAACGATAAACCCTAAACCATAAACCCTCACCCATAAACCCTAAAACTAAACCATAAACTCAAAACCCTAAGCCCAAACACTAAATCCTAACCCTAAACCCTAAACCCTAAGCCACAAACACTAAAGCCAAAACCCTAAACATTAAACCCTAAACCACAAACACTAAAGCCCAAACACTGAACCCTTAACCCAAAACCCGAAACACTAAATGCTAAAGCCTACACCCTAAACCCTAAATCCCAAACCCTAAACACTAAAACCTAAACCTTAAAGCCTAAACCCTAAAGCAAAAACACCAAAGCCTAAACCCTAAACTATAAGTCCTAAACCCTAAACCATACACCACAGACACTAAAGCCTAAATCCTAAAACCAAAATCCTAAAACCTAAACCCTACACCCTTAACGCAAACCATAAACCCTAAACCCTACACCCTAAACCTTAAACCACAAACCTGAAAGCCTAAACCGAAAACCCCAAACCCTAAGCCCTAAAATCTAAACACTAAAGCCTAAACCCTAAACCACAAACTCTAAAGCCTAAAGCCTAAAGCCTAAACCATAAACCCCAAACCCTAAACTCTAAACCCTAAACCCTACACCACAAACCCTAAAGCCTAAATCATAAAACATAACCCCTAAACCCAAACCATAAACCATAAACCCTAAACCCAACAACCTAAATCCTAAACCACAAACCCTAAACCCTAAACCCTAAACCCTAAACCATAAACCTAAACCCCAAACCATAAACCCTAAACCCTAAATCCTATAACCTAAACAGTAAACCACAAACCCTAAACCATAAACACTAAACCCTATATCCTAAACCCTTGACCCTAAACCATATGCCCTTAACCCTAAACAAGAAACCCAAAAGCCTAAATTTTAAAACCTAAACCCTAAATCCAAAGCCCAAATACTAACACTAAACCCTAAACCCTAAACCCCAACCCTAATCGTTAAACCCAAAACCCTAAACACTAAACGATAAACACTAAAGCCTAAACTCTATACCACACACACTAAAGCCTAAATCCTAAACTATAAATCCTAAACCCTAAACCATAACCCTCAACCCCAAACCACAAACCTTAAACCCTAAACCCTACACCACAAACCCTAAAGCCTAAATCCTAAACCATAAACCCTCAACCCCAAACCATAAACCCTAAACCCTAAACCCTACACCCTAAACAGTAAACCACAAACCCTAAAGCCTAAACCCTAAACCATAAACCATCAACCCCAAACCATAAACCCTCAACCCTACACACTAAACCATAAACCATAAACACTAAAGCATAAACCCTAAACTATATACCCTAAATCCTAAACCATAAACCCTCATTCCCAAACAATAAACCCTAAACCCAAAACCCTACACCGTAAACCTTAAACCACAAACCATAACCCCTAAACCCTAAACCCTAAACCCTCAACGCCAAACCATAGACCCTAAACACTAAACCATAAACCTTAAGGCATAAACGCCAAACCATAAACCTTAAGGCCTAAACCCTAAACCCCAAACACTAAACCCTAAATCCAAAACCATAGACCCTAAACCCTAAACCATAAACCCTAAAGACTAAACTCTAAATCACAACCCCTAAACCCTAAAGCATAAACCCTCACCCATAAACGCTAAACCCAAACCCCTAAGCCATAAACTCCAAACCCTAAGACCAAACCCCAAAGATTAAAGCCTAAACCATAAACCCCAAACCCTAAACCCTAAATCATAAACACTAAACGCTAAAGCCTAAACCCTAAACCCTCAACCCTAAGCTACAAACACTAAATCATAACCCTAAAGTATAAATTCTAAACCCTATATCATAAACCCTCAACCCAAAACTAAAAACCCTAAACCCTAAACCATACACCACAAATACTAAAGCCTAAATCCTAAACCATAAACCCTCAACCCCAAATCATAAACCCTAAACCATAAACCTTATACCCTAATCCCTACACCAAAAACCCTAAAGCCTAAACCCTAAACAATAAACCCTCAACCCCAAGCCATAAACCCTAAACCCTACACCCTAAACCATAAACCACAAACCCTACACCCTAAACCATAAACCACAAACCCTAAAGCATAAACCCTAAATCATAACCACTAAACCATAAACCATAAACCCTCAACCCTAAACCTAAACCATAAACACCAAACCCTAAGCCCAAACCCCAAACATTCAACCCTAAACCATAAACCCTAAATCCCCTAAACCATAAACCCTAAACCACAAACCCTAAACCCTAAACCATAAAGCCTAAACCTTAAACCCAAAACACAAAACACTAAACCCTAAACCCTAAACAATAAACCACAAACACTAAGGCCTAAACCCTAAACTATAAACCCTAAACACTAAATTATAAACCACAAACCCTAAAGCCCAAACACTAACCCCTAAACCCTAAATCCTAATTCCTAAACACTAAACCCTAAACCCTAAACCCTAAACCCTAAATCTTAAACCCAAACCTTAAACCATAAACCCTAAACCCTAAACCACAAACACTAAAGCCTAAACCCTAAGCTATAAATCCTAAACCCTATTCCATAAAAACTCAACCCCAAACCACAAACCCTAAACCCTAAACCCTACACTACAAACCCTAAAGCCTAAATCCTAAACCATAAACCCTCAACCGCAAACCATAAACCCTACACCCTAAACCCTAAACAACAAACCCTAAACAACAAACCCTAAACCCGAAACAATAAAACCTCAACCCCAAACCATAAACCCTAATCCATATACACTAAACCATGAACTACAAACCCTAATGCCTAAACCCTAAATTATAAACCATAAACCTTAAATAATACAGCCTAAACCCTAAACCACAAACCCTAAAGCCTAAACCCTAAACCATAATCACTCAGCCCTAAAGCATAAACCCTAAACCCTAAAGCCTAAATGCCAAACCATAAACCCTAAGGCCTAAACACCAAACCCTAAACACTAAACCCTAAATCTTAAACCATAGATCCTAAACCCTAGACCGTATATCCTAAAGCCTAAACCCTAAATCACAACCCCAAAAATCTTAAATGATAAACCCTCAACTCTAAACCCTAAATCCTAAACTACAAACACCAAACCCTAAGCCAAAAACCACAAACACTAAACCCTAAACCCCTAAACCATAAACCACAAACCCTAAACCCTAGACCCTAAAGCCTAAACCCTAAACCCTAAACCACATACCCTAATGCCTAAACCCTAAACCCTAAACCACAAACACTAAAGCCTAAACCCTAAACTATAAACCCTAAACCAAAAACCCTAAAGCCCAAACACTAAACCCTAAACCCTAAACACTAAAGCCTGAAGCCTAAATCCTAAACCCTAAACCCTAAAACCTAATCCCTAAACCCTAAACCTTAAGCCCCAAATCCTAAAGCCTAAACAACAAAGCATAAACCATAAAGCCTAAACCCTAAACCCTGAACACTAAACCCTAAATCATAATCCATAGACCCTAAACCCTAAACGATAAACACTAAAGCCTAAACCCTAAATCACAACCCTAAACCATAAACCCTCAACACTAACCCTAAAGCCTAAATCATAAACTCCAAACCTTGAGCCCAAACCCCAAACACTAACCCCTAAACCATAAATCCTAAACCCTAAACCCATAAACCATAAACCCTAAACCCAACAACCTAAATCCTAAACCACAAACCGTAAACCATAAACCCTAAACCATAAACCCTTAACCCCAAACCATAAACCATAAACCCTAAATCCTACAACCTAAACACTAAACCACAAACCCTAAAGCCTAAAGCCTAAACCATAAACCCTCAACCCAAACCATAAACCCTAAATAATAAAGCCTAAATGCCAAACGATAAACCCAAAGGCCTAAACACCAAACCTTAAACCCTAAACACTAAACCCTGTATCCTAAACCCTAGACCTTAAACCCTATGCCCTTAACCCTAAACAAAAAAACCTAAAGCCTAAATTCTAAACCCTAAACCCTAAACCCTAAATCCAAAGCCCAAACACTAAACCCTAAACCCTAAACCCTAATCGTTAAACCCCAAACCCTAAACACTAAACGATAAACGCTAAAGCCTAAACTCTATACCACAAACACTAAAGCCTAAATCCTAAACTATAAACCCTAAACCCTAAACCATAACCCTCAAAACCAAACCACAAACCCTAAACCCTAAACCATACACCAAAAATCCTAAAGCCTAAATCCTAAACCATAAACCCTCAACCACAAACCATAAACCCTAAACCCTAAAGCCTACTCCCTACACACTAAACCATAAACCACAAACCCTAAAGCATAAACCCTAAACTATATACCCTAAACCCTAAACCATAAACCCTCATTCCCAAACCATAAACACTAAACCCGAAACCCTACACCGTAAACCCTAAACCACAAACCATAACCCCTAAACCCTAAACCCTAAACCCCCAACACCAAACCATAGACCCTAAACACTAAACCATAAACCTTAAGGACTAAACGCCAAACCATAAACCTTAAGGCCTAAACCCTAAACCCCAAACACTAAACCCTAAATCCTAAACCATAGACCCTAAACCTTAAACCATAAACCCTAAAGCCTAAATTCTAAATCACAACCCCTAAACCCTAAAGCATAAACGATCACCCATAAACCCTAAACCCAAAACCCTAAGCCATAAACTCCAAACCCTAAGCCCAAACCCCAAAAACTAAACCCTAAACCCTAAATCATAAACACTAAATGCTAAAGCCTAAAGCCTAAACCCTAAACCCTAAACAACAAACATTAAATCCTAACCCTAAAGTATAAATCCTAAACCCTATACCATAAACCCTCAACCCCAAACTCAAAACCCTAAACCCGAAACCCTACACCACAAACACTAAAGCCTAAATCCTAAACCATAAACCCTCAACCCCAAACCAAAAACCATAAATCATAAACCCTACACCCTAATCCCTACACCAAAAACTCTAAAGCCTAAACCCTAAACAATAAACCCTCAATCCTAAAGCATAAACCCTAAATCATAACCACTAAACCATAAACCATAAACCCTCGACCCTTAACCCTAAACCATAAACTCCAAACCCTAAGCCCAAACCCCAAACATTAAACCCTAAACCATTAACCCTAAATCCCCTAAACCATAAACCCTAAACCACAAACCCTAAACCCTAAACCATAAAGCCTAAACCTTAAACCCTAAACCCTAAACACTAAACCATAAATCCTAAACCATATACCACAAACACTAAAGCCTAAACCCTAAACTATAAACTCTAAACACTAAATTATAAACCACGAACCCTGAAGCCCAAACAATAAAACCCTAAACCCTAAATCCTAATTCCTAAACACTAAACCCTAAACCCTAAAGCATAAACCCTAAACCTTAAACCCCAAACCAAAAACTATAAACTCTAAACACTAAACCCTAAACCCTAAACCACAAACACAAAAGACTAAACCATAAGCTATAAATCCTAAACCCTATTCCATAAAAACTCAACCCCAAACCACAAACCCTAAACCCTAAACCCTACACTACAAACCCTAAAGACTAAATCCTAAACCATAAACCCTCAACCCCAAACCATAAACCCTAAAACCTAAACCCTACACCCTAAACCCTAAACAACAAACCATAAACCCTAAACCCGAAACAATAAACCCTCAACACCAAAACATAAACCCTAACCCCTATACCCTAAACCATGGACTACAAACCCTAATGCCTAAACCCTAAACTCTAAACCATAAACCCTAAACAACAAACACTAAACCCTAAACCCCTAAACCCTAAACCCTAAACGATAAACCCTAAACCATAGACCCTAAAGCCTAAACCATAAACCATAAAACCCAAACCCTAAAGCATAAACCCTAAACCCTAAACCACAAACACTAAAGCTTAAACCCTAAATGATAAACACAAAACACTAAACCCTAAACCAAAAACCCTAAAGCCCAAACACTAAACTCTAAACCCTAAACACTAAAGCCTAAAGCCGAAACAATAAAACCTAAACCCTAAACCCTAAAACCTAATCCATAAACCCTAAACCCTAAACCCCAAACACTAAAGCCTAAACAATGAACCAACAACCCTAAAGCCTAAACCCTAAACACTAAACCCTAAATCCTAATCCATAGACCCTAAACCCTAAACCATAAACACTAAAGCCTAAACCCTAAATCACAATCCTAAACCCTAAACCATAAACCCTCAACACTTACCCTAAAGCCTAAATCATAAACTCCAAACCTGACCCAAACACCAAACACTAACCCTAAACCTATAAAAAAACCTAAACCCTAAACCAAACCTAAACCTAAACCTAAAACCTAAACCTAAACCTAACCTAAAGCCTAAACCCAAAACCCTAAATCCTAAACACTAAACACTAAAGCCTAAACCCTAAACCACAAACACTAAAGCCTAAACCCTAAACTCTAAAACCTAAACACTATACCATAAACTCTCAATTCCAAACCATGAACCATAAACCCTAAACCCTAAACCCGTAACCCCAAACCGTAAACCATAAACCCTACACCCTAAACCCTAAACCAAAATCCCTAAAGCATAAACCCTAAACTATAAATCCTAAACCCTAAACTATAAATTCTCAACCCCAAACTACAAACCCTAAGGCCTAAACCCTACACCATAAACCCTAAACCAAAAACCTAAAGCCTGAACCTTAGACCATGAAACCTCAATCCCAAACCATAAACCCTAAACCCTAAACCTTACACCCTACATCCTAAACCCTAAAGCCCAAACACTAAACCCTAAACCCTAAACACTAAAGCCTAATGCCCAAACCATAAAACCTAAACCCTAAACCTTAAAACCTAATCCCTAAACCCTAACCCTAAACCCCAAACACTAAAGCCTAAACAACGAACCAAAAACCCTAAAGCCTAAACCACAAACACTAAACCCTAACCCCTAAACACTAAACCCTAAACCATAAACCCTAAACCGTAGACCCTAAAGCCTAAAGCCTAAACCCTAAACCATAAACCCTAAACTACAAACACTAAACCGTAAACCCCTAAACCCTAAACCTTAAACCACAAACCCTAAACCCTAGATCCAAAACCCTAAACGATAAACCCTAAACCCCAAACCCTAAAGCATAAACCCTAAACCCTAAACCACAAACACTAAAGCCTAAACCCTAAACTATACACACAAAACACTAAACCCTAAACCAAAAACCCTAAAGCCCAAACACTAAACTTTAAACCCTAAACACTAAAGCCTAAAGTCCAAACCATAAAACCTAAACCCTAAACCCTAAAACCTAATCCCTAAACCATAAACCCTAAACCCCAAACACTAAAGCCTAAACAACGAACCAAAAACCCTAAAGACTAAACCCTAAATCCTAATCCATAGACCCTAAACCCTAAACCATAAACACTAAAGCATAAACCCTAAATCACAACCCTAAACCCTAAACCATAAACACTCAACACTAACCCTAAACCCTAAATCATAAACTCCAAACCTTGAGCCAAAACCAAACACTAACATCTAAACCATAAACCCTAAATCCTAAACCCATAAACCCCTAAATCCTACACCACAAATCCTAAACCCTAAACACTAAAGCCTAAACCCTAAAACACAAACACTAAAGCCTAAACCCTAAACTCTAAACCCTAAACACTATACCATAAACTCTCAATTCTAAACCATGAGCCATAAACCCTAAACCCTAAAGCATAAACCCTAAATCCTAAACCCGCAACCCCAAACCATAAACCATAAACCCTATACCCTAAACCATAAACCAAAATCCCTAAAGCCTAAACCCTAAACTATAAACCCTCAACCCCAAGCTATAAACCCTAAAGCCAAAACCCTACACCATAAACCCTAAACCAAAAACCTAAAGCCTGAACCTTAGACCATAAAACCTCAACCCCAAACCATAAACCCTAAACCCTAAACCCTACACCCTACATCCTAAACCCTAAAGCCCAAACACTAAACCCTAAACCCTAAATACAAAAGCCTAATGCCCAAACCATAAAACCTAAACCATAAACCCTAAAACCTAATCCCTAAACCCTAACCCTAAACCCCAAACACTAAAGCCTAAACAACGAACCAAAAACCCTAAAGCCTAAACCCTAAACCCTGAACACTAAACCCTAAATCCTAATCCATAGACCCTAAACCCTAAACCATAAACACTAAAACCTAAACCCTAAATCACAACCCTAAACCCTAAACCATAAACCCTCAACACTAACCCTAAAGCCTAAATCATAAACTCCAAACCTTGAGCCCAAACCCCAAACCCCAAACACTAACCCCTAAACCATAAGCCCTAAACCCTAAACCCATAAACCTCTAAAACCTAAACCACAAATCCTAAACTCTAAACCCTAAAACCTAAAGCCTAAAGCCTAAACCCCAAAACCCTAAATCCTAAACCCTAAACACTAAAGCCTAAACCCTAAACCACAAATATTAAAGCCTAAACCCTAAACTCTAAACCCTAAACACAATACTATAAACTCTCAATTCTAAACCATGAGCCATAAACCCTAAACCCTAAAGCATAAACCCTAAACCCTAAACCCGCAACCCCAAACCATAAACCATAAACCCTATACCCTAAACCATAAACCAAAATCCCTAAAGCCTAAACCCTAAACTATAAACCCTAAAGCCTAAACTATAAACCCTCAACCCCAAACTATAAACCCTAAAGCCTAAACCCTACACCATAAACCCTAAACCAAAAACCCTAAAGCCTGAACCTTAGACCATGAAACCTCAACCCCAGACCATAAACCCTAAACACTACACCCCACATCCTAAACCCTAAAGCCCAAACACTAAACCCTAAACCCTAAAGCATAAACCCTAAACTCTACACCCTAAAGCCTAAACCCTAATGCCAAAACACTAAACCCTATATCCTAAAGCCTAAAGCCGAAACCCCAAACCCTAAAGCTCAAACAGTAACCTCTAAACCATAAATCCTAAACCCCAAACCATAAAGACTAAACATTAAACACTAAACTATAAACCATAATCCCCAAAACCCTAAACCCTAAACCACAACCCCTAAACCCTAAACCCTAAAACTTAAAGCCTAAAGCCTAAATCCTAAACCCGAAAAACCCTATATCCTAAACCCTAAACACTAAAGCCTAAACCATTAACCACAAACACTAAAGCCTAAACCCTAAACCCTAAACCCTAAACCCTAAACCCTATATCATAAACCCTCATTTCACAACCATGAACCATAAACCCTAAAGCATAAACCCTAAAACCAAAACCCGCAACCCCAAACCATAAACCATAAACCCAACACGCTAAACCATAAACTAAAATTCCTAAAGCCTAAACCCTAAACTATAAACCCTAAACCCTAAACTATAAACCCTCAACCCTAAACTATAAACCCTAAAGCCTAAACCCTACACCATAAACCCTAAACCAAAAACCCTAAAGCCTGAACCTTAGACCATGAAACCTCAACCCCAAACCATAAACCCTAAACCCTACACCCTACACCCTAAACCCGAAAGCCCAAACACTAAACCCTAAACCCTAAAGCATAAACCCTAAACCCTAAACCCTATACCCTAAACCCTAAACCATATACCCTAAACTATAAACCCTAAACCATAAACCCTAAAGCCCAAACAGTAACCTCTAAACCAAAATCCTAAAACCAAACCCTAAAGCCTAAACCCTAAACACTAAAACATAAACCATAAACCCAAAAAACTAAAGCCTAAACCCTAAACCATAAATCACAAACCCTAATGTCTAAACCATAAACTATAAACCATAAACCCTAAACCCTAAACCCTAAACACCAAACCATAAACCATAAACCATAAACAATACAACATGAACCCTAAACCACAAACCCTAAAGCCTAAACGCTAAACCATAATCACTCAGCCGCAACACATAAACCCTAAACCCTAAAGCCTAAATGCCAAACCATAAACCCTAAGGCCTAAACAACAAACCCTAAACACTAAACCCTAAATCTTAAACCCGAGACCCTAAACCCTAGACCATAAATGCTAAAGCCTAAATCCTAACTTACAACCCCAAAACCTTAAACCATAAAACCTCAACCCTAAACCCTTAACCATAAACCCTAAACAACAAAGCCCAAGCACAAATCCTATGCCTAAACCCCAAACACTAAACCCTAAACCCCTAAACCATAAACCCTAACACACAAACCCTAAACCCTAGACCCTAAAGCCTAAAGCCTAAAGCATCAACACCAAACACTAAAGCCTAAACCATAAACCCTAAAGTCTAAACCCTAAACCACAAACACTAAAACCTAAACCTTAAACTATAAACCCAAAACACTAAACCCTAAACCACAACCCTAAAGGCTAAACACTAAACCCTAAACCCATAAACACTAAACCCTAAACCCTAAACCATAAATCATAAACCCTACACCCTAATCCCTACACCAAAAACTCTAAAGCCTAAACCCTAAACAATAAACCCTCAATCCAAAAGCATAAACCCTAAATCATAACCACTAAACCATAAACCATAAACCCTCGACCCTTAACCCTAAACCATAAACTCCAAACCCTAAGCCCAAACCCCAAACATTAAACCCTAAACCATTAACCCTAAATCCCCTAAACCATAAACCCTAAACCACAAACCCTAAACCCTAAACCATAAAGCCTAAACCTTAAACCCTAAACCCTAAACACTAAACCATAAATCCTAAACCATATACCACAAACACTAAAGCCTAAACCCTAAACTATAAACTCTAAACACTAAATTATAAACCACAAACCCTGAAGCCCAAACAATAAAACCCTAAACCCTAAATCCTAATTCCTAAACACTAAACCCTAAACCCTAAAGCATAAACCCTAAACCTTAAACCCCAAACCAAAAACTATAAACTCTAAACACTAAACCCTAAACCCTAAACCACAAACACAAAAGACTAAACCATAAGCTATAAATCCTAAACCCTATTCCATAAAAACTCAACCCCAAACCACAAACCCTAAACCCTAAACCCTACACTACAAACCCTAAAGACTAAATCCTAAACCATAAACCCTCAACCCCAAACCATAAACCCTAAAACCTAAATCCTACACCCTAAACCCTAAACAACAAACCATAAACCCTAAACCCGAAACAATAAACCCTCAACACCAAAACATAAACCCTAATCCCTATACCCTAAACCATGGACTACAAACCCTAAGGCCTAAACCCTAAACTCTAAACCATAAACCCTAAACAACAAACACTAAACCCTAAACCCCTAAACCCTAAACCCTAAACCACAAACCCTAAGCCCTAGATCCTAAAGCCTAAACCATAAACCCTAAACCCCAAACCCTAAAGCATAAACCCTAAACCCTAAACCACAAACACTAAAGCTTAAACCCTAAATGATAAACACAAAACACTAAACCCTAAACCAAAAACCCTAAAGCCCAAACACTAAACTCTAAACCCTAAACACTAAAGCCTAAAGCCGAAACAATAAACCTAAACCCTAAACCCTAAAACCTAATCCATAAACCCTAAACCCTAAACCCCAAACACTAAAGCCTAAACAATGAACCAACAACCCTAAAGCCTAAACCCTAAACACTAAACCCTAAACCCTAAACCATAAACACTAAAGCCTAAACCCTAAATCACAATCCTAAACCCTAAACCATAAACCCTCAACACTTACCCTAAAGCCTAAATCATAAACTCCAAACCTTGAGCCCAAACACCAAACACTAACCCCTAAACTATAAACCCTAAATCATAAACCCATAAACCCCTAAACCCTAAACCACAAATCCTAAAGCCTAAACCCTAAAACCTAAAGCCTAAAGCCTAATGCCTAAAGCCTAAACCCCAAAACCCTAAATCCTAAACACTAAACACTAAAGCCTAAACCCTAAACCACAAACACTAAAGCCTAAACCCTAAACTCTAAAACCTAAACACTATACCATAAACTCTTAATTCCAAACCATGAACCATAAACCCTAAACCCTAAACCCGCAACCCCAAACCGTAAACCATAAACCCTACACCCTAAACCCTAAACCAAAATCCCTAAAGCATAAACCCTAAACTATAAATCCTAAACCCTAAACTATATATCCTCAACCCCAAACTACAAACCCTAAAGCCTAAACCCTACACCATAAACCCTAAACCAAAAACCTAAAGCCTGAACCTTAGACCATGAAACCTCAATCCCAAACCATAAACCCTAAACCCTAAACCTTACACCCTACATCCTAAACCCTAAAGCCCAAACACTAAACCCTAAACCCTAAACACTAAAGCCTAATGCCCAAACCATAAAACCTAAACCCTAAACCTTAAAACCTAATCCCTAAACCCTAACCCTAAACCCCAAACAATAAAGCCTAAACAACGAACCAAAAACCCTAAAGCCTAAACCACAAACACTAAACCCTAAACCCCTAAACACTAAACCCTAAACCATAAACCCTAAACCCTAGACCCTAAAGCCTAAAGCCTAAACCCTAAACCATAAACCCTAAACTACAAACACTAAACCTTAAACCCCTAAACCCTAGACCCTAAACCACAAACCCTAAACCCTAGATCCAAAACCCTAAACGATAAAACCTAAACCCCAAACCCTAACGCATAAACCCTAAACCCTAAACCACAAACACTAAAGCCTAAACCCTAAACTATAAACACAAAACACTAAACCCTAAACCAAAAACCCTAAAGCCCAAACACTAAACTTTAAACCCTAAACACTAAAGCCTAAAGTCCAAACCATAAAACCTAAACCCTAAACCCTAAAACCTAATCCCTAAACCATAAACCCTAAACCCCAAACACTAAAGCCTAAACAACGAACCAAAAACCCTAAAGATTAAACCCTAAATCCTAATCCATAGACCCTAAACCCTAAACCATAAACACTAAAGCATAAACCCAAAATCACAACCCTAAACCCTAAACCATAAACACTCAACACTAACCCTAAACCCTAAATCATAAACTCCAAACCTTGAGCGCAAACCAAACACTAACATCTAAACCATAAACCCTAAATCCTAAACCCATAAACCCCTAAATCCTACACCACAAATCCTAAACCCTAAACACTAAAGCCTAAACCCTAAAACACAAACACTAAAGCCTAAACCCTAAACTCTAAACCCTAAACACTATACCATAAACTCTCAATTCTAAACCATGAGCCATAAACCCTAAACCCTAAACCCGCAACCCCAAACCATAAACCATAAACCCTATACCCTAAACCATAAACCAAAATCCCTAAAGCCTAAACCCTAAACTATAAACCCTCAACCCCAAGCTATAAACCCTAAAGCCAAAACCCTACACCATAAACCCTAAACCAAAAACCTAAAGCCTGAACCTTAGACCATAAAACCTCAACCCCAAACCCTAAACCCTAAACCCTACACCCTACATCCTAAACCCTAAAGCCCAAACACTAAACCCTAAACCCTAAATACAAAAGCCTAATGCCCAAACCATAAAACCTAAACCATAAACCCTAAAACCTAATCCCTAAACCCTAACCCTAAACCCCAAACACTAAAGCCTAAACAACGAACCAAAAACCCTAAAGCCTAAACCCTAAACCCTGAACACTAAACCCTAAATCCTAATCCATAGACCCTAAACCCTAAACCATAAACACTAAAACCTAAACCCTAAATCACAACCCTAAACCCTAAACCATAAACCCTCAACACTAACCCTAAAGCCTAAATCATAAACTCCAAACCTTGAGCCCAAACCCCAAACACTAACCCTTAAACCATAAGCCCTAAACCCTAAACCCATAAACCTCTAAAACCTAAACCACAAATCCTAAACCCTAAACCCTAAAACCTAAAGCCTAAAGCCTAAACCCCAAAACCCTAAATCCTAAACACTAAACACTAAAGCCTAAACCCTAAACCACAAATATTAAAGCCTAAACCCTAAACTCTAAACCCTAAACACTATACCATAAACTCTCAATTCTAAACCATGAGCCATAAACCCTAAACCCTAAAGCATAAACCCTAAACCCTAAACCCGCAACCCCAAACCATAAACCATAAACCCTATGCCCTAAACCATAAACCAAAATCCCTAAAGCCTAAACCCTAAACTATAAACCCTAAAGCCTAAACTATAAACCCTCAACCCCAAACTATAAACCCTAAAGCCTAAACTCACCATAAACCCTAAACCAAAAACCCTAAAGCCTGAACCTTAGACCATGAAACCTCAACCCCAGACCATAAACCCTAAACACTACACCCCACATCCTAAACCCTAAAGCCCAAACACTAAATCCTAAACCCTAAAGCATAAACCCTAAACTCTACACCCTAAAGCCTAAACCCTAATGCCAAAACACTAAACCCTATATCCTAAAGCCTAAAGCCGAAACCCCAAACCCTAAAGCTCAAACAGTAACCTCTAAACAATAAATCCTAAACCCCAAACCCTAAAGCCTAAACCTTAAACACTAAACTATAAACCATAAACCCCTAAACCCTAAACCCTAAACCACAAACCCTAAACCCTAAACCCTAAAACTTAAAGCCTAAAGCCTAAATCCTAAACCCGAAAAACCCTATATCCTAAACCCTAAACACTAAAGCCTAAACCATTAACCACAAACACTAAAGCCTAAACCCTAAACCCTAAACCCTAAACCCTAAACCCTATACCATAAACCCTCATTTCCAAACCATGAACCATAAACCCTAAAGCATAAACCCTAAAACCAAAACCCGCAACCCCAACCATAAACCATAAACCCAACACGCTAAACCATAAACCAAAATTCCTAAAGCCTAAACCCTAAACTATAAACCCTAAACCCTAAACTATAAACCATAAACCCTAAACTATAAACCCTAAACCCTAAACTATAAACCCTAAAGCCTAAACCCTACACCATAAACCCTAAACCAAAAACCCTCAACCCCAAACCATAAACCCTAAACCCTACACCCTACACCCTAAACCCGAAAGCCCAAACACTAAACCCTAAACCCTAAAGCATAAACCCTAAACCCTATACCCTAAACTATAAACCCTAAACCATAAACCCTAAAGCCCAAACAGTAACCTCTAAACCAAAATCCTAAAACTAAACCCTAAAGCCTAAACCCTAAACACTAAAACATAAACCATAAACCCAAAAAACTAAAGCCTAAACCCTAAACCATAAATCACAAACCCTAATGTACTATAAACCCTAAACCCTAAACCCTAAACCCTAAACACCAAACCATAAACCATAAACCATAAACAATACAACCTGAACCCTAAACCACAAACCCTAAAGCCTAAACGCTAAACCATAATCACTCAGCCGCAACACATAAACCCTAAACCCTAAAGCCTAAATGCCAAACCATAAACCCTAAGGCCTAAACAACAAACCCTAAACACTAAACCCTAAATCTTAAACCCAAGACCCTAAACCCTAGACCATAAATGCTAAAGCCTAAATCCTAACTCACAACCCCAAAACCTTAAACAATAAAACCTCAACCCTAAACCCTTAACCATAAACCCTAAACAACAAAGCCCAAGCACAAATCCTATGCCTAAACCCCAAACACTAAACCCTAAACCCCTAAACCATAAACCCTAACACACAAACCCTAAACCCTAGACCCTAAAGCCTAAAGCCTAAAGCATCAACACCAAACACTAAAGCCTAAACCATAAACCCTAAAGTCTAAACCCTAAACCACAAACACTAAAACCTAAACCTTAAACCATAAACCCAAAACACTAAACCCTAAACCACAACCCTAAAGGCTAAACACTAAACCCTAAACCCATAAACACTAAACCCTAAACCCTAAACCCTAAAACCTAAAGCCTGAACCCTAAACCCTAAACCCCAAAGCATAAAGACCGAACCATAAGCCCTAAAGCCTAAACCCTAAACCCTAAACATTAAATCATAAATCCTAATTCCTAGACACTAAACCCTAAACCATAAACCCTAAAGCCTAAACCCTAAATTACAACCCTAAACCCTAAACCATAAACCCTCAACACTAACCCTAAACCCTAAATCATAAACTCCAAACCTTGAGCCCAAAACCCAAATATTAACCCCTAAACCCTAAACCCAAAAACACTAAACCCATAAACCCTAAACCCTAAACCACAAACCCTAAACCCAAAACCCTAAAGCATGAAGCCTAAAGCTTAAACCCCAAACCTTAAAGCCTAAACCCTAAACACAATAGCCTAAACCCTAAACTACAAACACTAAAGCCTAAAGCCTAAACTCTAAACCCTAAACCCTATACCATGAACCCTCAACCCCAAACCATGAACCATAAACCATAGACACTAAACCCTAAAGTATAAACCATAAACCCTAAAGCCGCAACCACAAACCATAAACCCTAAACCCTAAAACCAAAACCCAAAATCCAAAACCCCAACCCTAAAGCCTAAGCCATAAAGCCTAAACCCTAAACCACAAACACTGAAGCCTAAACCCTAAAATATAAACCCTAAACACTAAACCATAAACCCTCAACCCCAAACCATAAACCCTACACCCTACACCCTAAACCCTAAACCACAAACCATAAAGCCTAAAACCTAAACCATAAACCCTCAACACCAAAACATATACCCTAAACCCTAAACCCTAAACCTTATACCTTAAACCATAAACCACAAAACCTAAAGCCTAAACCTTAAACTATAAATCCTAAACCATAAACACTCAACCCCAAACCATTAACCCTAAACACCAAACCCTATACCCTATAACCTAAACCCTAAACCATAAACCTTCAACCCCAAACCATAAACCCTAAACAATAAACACTATACCCAAAACCCTAAACCAAAAACTCTAAAGCATAAACCCTAAACCATAAACCATCAACCCCAAACCATAAATCCTAAACCCTAAATCATACACCATAAACCCTAAACCATAAACCCTAAATCCTAAATACTAAACACTAAACCTTAAACCCTAAACTCTGAACCCGAACTCCTAAATCGTCAACCCTAAACCCTAAAACCTAAACCACAAACCCTAAAGTCCAATCACTAAACCCTATACCCTAAATCCTAAACAGTAAACCTTAAACACTAAAGTTTAAACCATAACCACAAACACTAAAGCCTAAACCCTAAATCCTAAATCCTCAACCCCAAACCCCAAACCCTAAACCCTAAACCCTACACCACAAACCTTAAAACCTAAATCCTAAACCGTAAACCCTCAACCCCAAACCGTAAACCCTAAACCCTAAACCCTAAACCCTAAACCCTAAAGCCTAAACACCAAACCATAAACCCTAAGGCCTAAACACCAAACCCTAAACACTAAACCCTAAATCTTAAACCATAGATCCTAAACCCTAGACCGTATATCCTAAAGCCTAAACCCTAAATCACAACCCCAAAAATCATAAATGATAAACCCTCAACTCTAAACCCTAAATCCTAAACTACAAACACCAAACCCTAACCCTAAACCACAAACACTAAACCCTAAACCCCTAAACCATAAACCATAAACCACAAACCCTAAACCCTAGACCCTAAAGCAACCCTAAACCACAAACACTAAAGCCTAAACCATAAACTATAAACCCTAAACCAAAAACCCTAAAGCCCAAACACTAAACCCTAAACCCTAAACACTAAAGCCTGAAGCCTAAATCCTAAACCCTAAACCCTAAAACCTAATCCCTAAACCCTAAACCTTAAGCCCCAAATCCTAAAGCCTAAACAACGAAGCATAAACCCTAAAGCCTAAACCCTAAACCCTGAACACTAAACCCTAAATCCTAATCCATAGACCCTAAACCCTAAACGATAAACACTAAAGCCTAAACCCTAAATCACAACCCTAAACCATAAACCCTCAACACTAACCCTAAAGCCTAAATCATAAACTCCAAACCTTGAGCCCAAACCCCAAACACTAACCCCTAAACCATAAATCCTAAACCCTAAACCCATAAACCCTAAACCCTAAACCCAACAACCTAAATCCTAAACCACAAACTGTAAACCCTAAACCCTAAACCATAAACCCTTAACCCCAAACCATAAACCATAAACCCTAAATCCTACAACCTAAACACTAAACCACAAACCCTAAAGCCTAAACCCTAAACCATAAACCCTCAACCCAAACCATAAACCCTAAATCATAAAGCCTAAATGCCAAACGATGAACCCAAAGGCCTAAACACCAAACCTTAAACCCTAAACACTAAACCATGTATCCTAAACCCTGGACCCTAAACCCTATGCCCTTAACCCTAAACAAAAAAACCTAAAGCCTAAATTCTAAACCCTAAACCCTAAACCCTAAATCCAAAGCCCAAACACTAAACTCTAAACCCTAAACCCTAATCGTTAAACCCCAAACCCTAAACACTAAACGGTAACGCTAAAGCCTAAACTCTATACCACAAACACTAAAGCCTAAATCCTAAACTATAAACCCTAAACCCTAAACCATAACCCTCAAAACCAAACCACAAACCCTAAACCCTAAACCATACACCAAAAATCCTAAAGCCTAAATCCTAAACCATAAACCCTCAACCACAAACCATAAACCCTAAACCCTAAAGCCTACTCCCTAATCACTAAACCATAAACCCTAAAGCCTAAACCCTAAATCATAAACCCTCAACCCCAAACCATAAACCCTAAACCCTACACACTAAACCATAAACCACAAACCCTAAAGCATAAACCTAAACTATATACCCTAAACCCTAAACCATAAACCCTCATTCCCAAACCATAAACACTAAACCCGAAACCCTACACCGTAAACCCTAAACCACAAACCATAACCACTAAACCCTAAACCATAAACCCTCAACACCAAACCATAGACCCTAAACACTAAACCATAAACCTTAAGGACTAAACGCCAAACCATAAACCTTAAGGCCTAAACCCTAAACCCCAAACACTAAACCCTAAATCCTAATCCATAGACCCTAAACCTTAAACCATAAACCCTAAAGCCTAAATTCTAAATCACAACCCCTAAACCCTAAAGCATAAACCATCACCCATAAACCCTAAACCCAAAACCCTAAGCCATAAACTCCAAACCCTAAGCCCAAACCCCAAAAACGAAACCCTAAACCATAAACCCGAAACCCTAAACCCTAAATCATAAACACTAAATGCTAAAGCCTAAAGCCTAAACCCTAAACCCTAAACCACAAACATTAAATCCTAACCCTAAAGTATAAATCCTAAACCCTATACCATAAACCCTCAACGCCAAACTCCAAACCCTAAACCCTAAACCCAAAACCCTACACCACAAACACTAAAGCCTAAATCCTAAACCATAAACCCTCAACCCCAAACCAAAAACCATAAATCATAAACCCTATACCCAAATCCCTACACCAAAAACACTAAAGCCTAAACCCTAAACAATAAACCCTCAATCCTAAAGCATAAACCCTAAATCATAACCACTAAACCATAAACCATAAACCCTCGACCCTAAACCCTAAACCATAAACTCCAAACCCTAAGCCCAAACCCCAAACATTAAACCCTAAACCATTAACCCTAAATCCCCTAAACCATAAACCCTAAACCACAAACCCTAAACCCTAAACCATAAAGCCTAAACTTTAAACCCTAAACCCTAAACACTAAACCATAAATCCTAAACAACCACAAACACTAAAGCCTAAACACTAAACTATAAACCCTAAACACTAAATTATAAACCACAAACCCTGAAGCCCAAACAATAAAACCCTAAACCCTAAATCCTAATTCCTAAACACTAAACCCTAAACCCTAAAGCATAAACCCTAAACCTTAAACCCCAAACCAAAAACCATAAACTCTAAACACTAAACCCTAAACCCTAAACCACAAACACAAAAGACTAAACCATAAGCTATAAATCCTAAACCCTATTCCATAAAAACTCAACCCCAAACCACAAACCCTAAACCCTAAACCCTACACTACAAACCCTAAAGCCTAAATCCTAAACCATAAACCCTCAACCCCAAACCATAAACCCTAAAACCTAAACCCTACACCCTAAACCCTAAACAACAAACCATAAACCCTAAACCCGAAACAATAAACCCTCAACACCAAACCATAAACCTTAATCCCTATACCCTAAACCATGGACTACAAACCCTAATGCCTAAACCCTAAACTCTAAACCATAAATCCTAAACTACAAACACTAAACCCTAAACCCCTAAACCCTAAACCACAAACCCTAAACCCTAGACCCTAAAGCCTAAACCATAAACCCTAAACCCCAAACCCTAAAGCATAAACCCTAAACCCTAAACCACAAACACTAAAGCTTAAACCCTAAATGATAAACACAAAACACTAAACCCTAAACCAAAAACCCTAAAGCCCAAACACTAAACTCTAAACCCTAAACACAAAAGCCTAAAGCCCAAACAATAAACCTAAACCCTAAACCCTAAAACCTAATCCATAAACCCTAAACCCTAAAACCCAAACACTAAATCCTAAACAACGAACCAACAACCCTAAAGACTAAACCCTACACACTAAACCCTAAATCCTAATCCATAGACCCTAAACCCTAAACCATAAACACTAAAGCCTAAACCCTAAATCACAACCCTAAACCCTAAACCATAAACCCTCAACACTTACCCTAAAGCCTAAATCATAAACTCCAAACCTTGAGCCCAAACACCAAACACTAACCCCTAAACTATAAACCCTAAATCATAAACCCATAAACCCCTAAACCCTAAACCACAAACCCTAAAGCCTAAACCCTAAAACCTAAAGCCTAAAGCCTAATGCCTAAATCCTAAACCCCAAAACCCTAAATCCTAAACACTAAACACTAAAGCCTAAACCCTAAACCACAAACACTAAAGCCTAAACCCTAAACTCTAAAACCTAAACACTATACCATAAACTCTCAATTCCAAACCATGAACCATAAACCCTAAACCCTAAACCCGCAACCCCAAACCATAAACCATAAACCCTAAACCCTAAACCAAAATCCCTAAAGCCTAAACCCTAAACTATAAATCATAAACCCTAAACTATAAACCCTCAACCCCAAACTACAAACCCTAAAGCCTAAACCCTACACCATAAACCCTAAACCAAAAACCTAAAGCCTGAACCTTAGATCATGAAACCTCAATCCCAAACCATAAACCCTAAACCCTAAACCTTACACCCTACATCCTAAACCCTAAAGCCCAAACACTAAACCCTAAACCCTAAACACTAAAGCCTAATGCCCAAACCATAAAACCTAAACCCTAAACCTTAAAACCTAATCCCTAAACCCTAACCCTAAACCCCAAACACTAAAGCCTAAACAACGAACCAAAAACCCTAAAGCCTAAACCACAAACACTAAACCCTAAACCCCTAAACACTAAACCCTAAACCATAAACCCTAAACCGTAGACCCTAAAGCCTAAAGCCTAAACCCTAAACCATAAACCCTAAACTACAAACACTAAACCTTAAACCCCTAAACCCTAAACCTTAAACCACAAACCCTAAACCCTAGACCCAAAACCCTAAACGATAAACCCTAAACCCCAAACCCTAAAGCATAAACCCTAAACCCTAAACCACAAACACTAAAGCCTAAACCCTAAACTATAAACACAAAACACTAAACCCTAAACCAAAAACCCTAAAGCCCAAACACTAAACTTTAAACCCTAAACACTAAAGCCCAAAGCCCAAACCATAAAACCTAAACCCTAAACCCTAAAACCTAATCCCTAAACCCTAAACACTAAACCCCAAACACTAAAGCCTAAAATACGAACCAAAAACCCTAAAGACTAAACCCTAAATCCTAATCCATAGACCCTAAACCCTAAACCATAAACACTAAAGCATAAACCCTAAATCACAACCCTAAACCCTAAACCATAAACCCTCAACACTAACCCTAAACCCTAAATCATAAACTCCAAACCTTGAGCCCAAACCAAACACTAACATCTAAACCATAAACCCTAAATCCTAAACCCATAAACACCTAAATCCTACACCACAAATCCTAAACCCTAAACCCTAAAACCTAAAGCCTAAATCCTAAAGCCTATAAAGCCTAAACACCAAAACCCAAAATACTAAACCCTAAACACTAAAGCCTAAACCCTAAACCACAAACACTAAAGCCTAAACCATAAACTCTAAACCCTAAACACTATACCATATACTCTCAATTCTAAACCATGAGCCATAAACCCTAAACCCTAAACCCGCAACCGCAAACCATAAACCATAAACCATATACCCTAAACCATAAACCAAAATCCCTAAAGCCTAAACCTTAAACTATAAACCCTCAACCCCAAACTATAAACCCTAAAGCCAAAACCCTACACCATAAACCCTAAACCAAAAACCTAAAGCCTGAACCTTAGACCATAAAACCTCAACCCCAAACCATAAACCCTAAACCCTAAACCCTACACCCTACATCCTAAACCCTAAAGCCCAAACACTAAACCCTAAACCCTAAATACAAAAGCCTAATGCCCAAACCATAAAACCTAAACCATAAACCCTAAAACATAATCCCTAAACCCTAACCCTAAACCCCAAACACTAAAGACTAAACAACGAACCAAAAACCCTAAAGCCTAAACCCTAAACCCTGAACACTAAACCCTAAATCCTAATCCATAGACCCTAAACCCTAAACCATAAACACTAAAACCTAAACCCTAAATCACAACCATAAACCCTAAACCATAAACCCTAAACACTAACCCTAAAGCCTAAATCATAAACTCCAAACCTTGAGCCCAAACCCCAAACACTAACCCCTAAACCATAAGCCCTAAACTCTAAACCCATAAACCTCTAAACCCTAAACCACAAATCCTAAACCCTAAACCCTAAACCCTAAACCCTAAAGCCTAAAGCCTAAAGCCTAAACCCCAAATCCCTAAATCCTAAACCCTAAACACTAAAGCCTAAACCCTAAACCACAAATATTAAAGCCTAAACCCTAAACTCTAAACCCTAAACACAATACCATAAACTCTCAATTCTAAACCATGAGCCATAAACCCTAAACTCTAAAGCATAAACCCTAAACCCTAAACCCGCAACCCCAAACCATAAACCATAAACCCTATACCCTAAACCATAAACCAAAATCCCTAAAGCCTAAACCATAAACTATAAACCCTAAACCCTAAACTCTAAACCCTCAACCCCAAACTATAAAGCCTAAAGCCTAAACCCTACACCATAAACCCTAAACTAAAAACCCTAAAGCCTGAACCTTAGACCATGAAACCTCAACCCCAGACCATAAACCCTAAACCCTACACCCTATATCCTAAACCCTAAAGCCCAAACACTAAACCATAAACCCTAAAGCATAAACCCTAAACCCTACACCCTAAAGCCTAAACCCTAATGCCAAAACACTAAACCCTATATCCTAAAGCCTAAAGCCGAAACCACAAACCCTAAAGCTCAAACAGTAACCTCAAAACCATAAATCCTAAACCCCAAACCCTAAAGCCTAAACCTTAAACACTAAACAATAAACCATAAACCCCTAAACCCTAAACCCTAAACCACAAACCCTAAACCCTAAACCCTAAAACTTAAAGCCTAAAGCCTAAATCCTAAACCCGAAAACCCTATATCCTAAACCCTAAACACTAAAGCCTAAACCATTAACCACAAACACTAAAGCCTAAAGCCTAAACCCTAAACCCTAAACCCTAAACTCTATACCATAAACCCTCATTTCCAAACCATGAACCATAAACCCTAAACCCTAAAGCATAAACCCTAAAACCAAAACCCGCAACCCCAAACCATAAACCATAAACCCAACACGCTAAACCATAAACCAAAATTCCTAAAGCCTAAACCCTAAACTATAAACCCTAAACCCTAAACTATAAACCCTCAACCCTACACCATAAACCCTAAACCAAAAACCCTAAAGCCTGAACCTTAGACCATGAAACCTCAACCCCAAACCATAAACCCTAAACCCTACACCCTACACCCTAAACCCGAAAGCCCAAACACTAAACCCTAAACCCTAAAGCATAAACCCTAAACCCTAAACCCGATACCCTAAACCCTAAACCATATACCCTAAACCATAAACCCTAAACCATAAACCCTAAAGCCCAAACAGTAACCTCTAAACCAAAATCCTAAAACCAAACCCTAAAGCCTAAACCCTAAACACTAAAACATAAACTGTAAACCCAAAAAACTAAAGCCTAAACCCTAAACCATAAATCACAAACCCTAATGTCTAAACCATAAACTATAAACCATAAACCCTAAACCCTAAACCCTAAACACCAAACCATAAACCATAAACCATAAACAATACAACCTGAACCCTAAACCACAAACCCTAAAGCCTAAACGCTAAACCATAATCACTCAGCCGCAACACATAAACCCTAAACCCTAAAGCCTAAATGCCAAACCATAAACCCTAAGGCCTAAACAACAAACCCTAAACACTAAACCCTAAATCTTAAACCCGAGACCCTAAACCCTAGACCATAAATGCTAAAGCCTAAATCCTAACTCACAACCCCAAAACCTTAAACCATAAAACCTCAACCCTAAACCCTTAACCATAAACCCTAAACAACAAAGCCCAAGCACAAACCCTAAGCCTAAACCCCAAACACTAAACCCTAAACCCCTAAACCATAAACCCTAACACACAAACCCTAAACCCTAGACCCTAAAGCCTAAAGCCTAAAGCATCAACACCAAACACTAAAGCCTAAACCATAAACCCTAAAGTCTAAACCCTAAACCACAAACACTAAAACATAAACCTTAAACTATAAACCCAAAACACTAAACCCTAAACCACAACCCTAAAGGCTAAACACTAAACCCTAAACCCATAGACACTAAACCCTAAACCCTAAACCTTAAAACCTAAACCCTAATCCCTAAACCCAAAGCATAAAGACCGAACCATAAGCCCTAAAGCCTAAACCCTAAACCCTAAACATTAAATCCTAAATCCTAATTCCTAGACACTAAACCCTAAACCATAAACCCTAAAGCCTAAACCCTAAATTACAACCCTAAACCCTAAACCATAAACCCTCAACACTAACCCTAAACCCTAAATCATAAACTCCAAACCTTGAGCCCAAAACCCAAATATTAACCCCTAAACCCTAAACCCAAAAACACTAAACCCATAAACCCTAAACCCTAAACCACAAACCCTAAACCCAAAACCCTAAAGCATGAAGCCTAAAGCTTAAACCCCAAACCTTAAAGCCTAAACCCTAAACACAATAGCCTAAACCCTAAACTACAAACACTAAAGCCTAAAGCCTAAACTCTAAACCCTAAACCCTATACCATGAACCCTCAACCCCAAACCATGAACCATAAACCATAGACCCTAAACCCTAAAGTATAAACCATAAACCCTAAAGCCGCAACCACAAACCATAAACCCTAAACCCTAAAACCAAAACCCAAAATCCAAAACCCCCAACCCTAAAGCCTAAGCCATAAAGCCTAAACCCTAAACCACAAACACTGAAGCCTAAACCCTAAAATATAAACCCTAAACACTAAACCATAAACCCTCAACCCAAATCATAAACCCTACACCCTACACCCTAAACCCTAAACCACAAACCATAAAGCCTAAAACCTAAACCATAAACCCTCAACACCAAAACATATACCCTAAACCCTAAACCCTAAACCTTATACCTTAAACCATAAACCACAAAACCTAAAGCCTAAACCCTAAACTATAAATCCTAAACCATAAACACTCAACCCCAAACCATTAACCCTAAACACCAAACCCTGTACCCTATACCCTAAACCCTAAACCATAAACCTTCAACCCCAAACCATAAACCCTAAACAATAAACACTATACCCAAAACCCTAAACCAAAAACTCTAAAGCATAAACCCTAAACCATAAATCCTCAACCCCAAACCATAAATTCTAAACCCTAAATCATACACCATAAACCCTAAACCATAAATCCTAAATCCTAAATACTAAACACTAAACCCTAAACCCTAAACTCTGAACCCGAACTCCTAAATCGTCAACCCTAAACCCTAAAACCTAAACCATAAACCCTAAAGTCCAATCACTAAACCCTATACCCTAAATCCTAAATAGTAAACCTTAAACCCTAAAGTTTAAACCATAACCACAAACACTAAAGCCTAAACCCTAAATCCTAAATCCTCAACCCAAATCCCAAACCCTAAACCCTATACCCTATACCACAAACCTTAAAACCTAAATCCTAAACCATAAACCCTCAACCCCAAACCGTAAAACCTAAATCCTAAACCCTACACCCTAAACCCTAAACAACAAACCTTAAAACCTAAACCCTAAACAATAAACCCTCAAACCCAAACCATAAGCCCTAAACACTATACCCTAAACCATAAACCACAAATGCTAAAGCATAAACCCTAAACTATAAACCATAAACCATAAACCCCACACCCTAATCCCTACACCAAAAACCCTAAAGCCTAAACCCTAAACAATAAACCCTCAACCCCAAGCCATAAACCCTAAACCCTACACCCTAAACCATAAACCACAAACCATAAAGCATAAACCCTAAATCATAACCACTAAACCATAAACCATAAACCCTCAACCCTAAACCTAAACCATAAACTCCAAACCCTAAGCCCAAACCCCAAACATTAAACCCTAAACCATAAACCCTAAATCCCCTAAACCATAAACCCTAAACCACAAACCCTAAACCCTAAACCATAAAGCCTAAACCTTAAACCCAAAACACTAAACACTAAACCCTAAACAATAAACCACAAACACTAAGGCCTAAACCCTAAACTATAAACCCTAAACACTAAATTATAAACCACAAACCCTAAAGCCCAAACACTAACCCCTAAACCCTAAATCCTAATTCCTAAACACTAAACCCTAAACCCTAAACCCTAAATCTTAAACCCAAACCTTAAACCATAAACCCAAAACCCTAAACCCTAAACCACAAACACTAAAGCCTAAACCCTAAGCTATAAATCCTAAACCCTATTCCATAAAAACTCAACCCCAAACCACAAACCATAAACCCTAAACCCTACAGTACAAACCCTAAAGCCTAAATCCTAAACCATAAACCCTCAACCGCAAACCATAAACCCTAAACCCTAAACCCTACACCCAAAACCCTAAACAACAAACCCTGAACCCGAAACAATAAACCCTCAACCCCAAACCATAAACCCTAATCCATATACACTAAACCATGAACTACAAACCTTAATGCCTAAACCCTAAATTATAAACCATAAACATTAAATAATACAGCCTAAACCCTAAACAACAAACCCTAAAGCCTAAACCCTAAACCATAATCACTCAGCCCTAAAGCATAAACCCTAAACCCTAAAGCCTAAATGCCAAACCATAAACCCTAAGGCCTAAACACCAAACCCTAAACACTAAACCCTAAATCTTAAACCATATATCCTAAACCCTAGACCGTATATCTTAAAGCCTAAACCCTAAATCACAACCCCAAAATCTTAAATGATAAACCCTCAACTCTAAACCCTGAATCCTAAACTACAAACACCAAACCCTAAGCCTAAACCACAAACACTAAACCCTAAACCCCTAAACCCTAAACCATAAACCACAAACCCTAAACCCTAGACCCTAAAGCCTAACCCCTAAACCCTAAACCCCATACCCTAATGCCTAAACCCTAAACCCTAAACCACAAACACTAAAGCCTAAACCCTAAACTATAAACCCTAAACCAAAAACCCTAAAGCCCAAACACTAAACCCTAAACCCTAAACACTAAAGCCTGAAGCCTAAATCCTAAACCCTAAACCCTAAAACCTAATCCCTAAACCCTAAACCTTAAGCCCCAAATCCTAAAGCCTAAACAATGAAGCATCAACCCTAAAGCCTAAACCCTAAACCCTGAACACTAAACCCTAAATCCTAATCCATAGACCCTAAACCCTAAACGATAAACACTAAAGCCTAAACCCTAAATCACAACCCTAAACCATAAACCCTCAACACTAACCCTAAAGCCTAAATCATAAACTCCAAACCTTGAGCCCAAACCCCAAACACTAACCCCTAAACCATAAATCCTAAGCCCTAAACCCATAAACCCTAAACCCTAAACCCAACAACCTAAATCCTAAACCACAAACTGTAAACCCTAAACCCTAAACCATAAACCCTTAACCCCAAACCATAAACCATAAACCCTAAATCCTACAACCTAAACACTAAACCACAAACCCTAAAGCCTAAACCCTAAACCATAAACCCTCAACCCAAACCATAAATCCTAAATCATAAAGCCTAAATGCCAAACGATAAACCCAAAGGCCTAAACACCAAACCTTAAACCCTAAACACTAAACCCTGTATCCTAAACCCTAGACCCTAAACCCTATGCCCTTAACCCTAAACCAAAAAACCTAAAGCCTAAATTCTAAACCCTAAACCCTAAACCCTAAATCCAAAGCCCAAACACTAAACCCTAAACCCTAAACCCTAATCGTTAAACCCCAACCCTAAACACTAAACGATAAACGCTAAAGCCTAAACTCTATACCACAAACACTAAAGCCTAAATCCAAAACTATAAACCCTAAACCCTAAACCATAACCCTCAAAACCAAACCACAAACCCTAAACCCTAAACCATACACCAAAAATCCTAAAGCCTAAATCCTAAACCATAAACCCTCAACCACAAACCATAAACCCTAAACCCTAAAGCCTACTCCCTAATCACTAAACCATAAACCCTAAAGCCTAAACCCTAAATCATAAACCCTCAACCCCAAACCATAAACCCTAAACCCTACACACTAAACCATAAACCACAAACCCTAAAGCATAAACCCTAAACTATATACCCTAAACCCTAAACCATAAACCCTCATTCCCAAACCATAAACACTAAACCCGAAACCCTACACTGTAAACCCTAAACCACAAACCATAACCACTAAACCCTAAACCATAAACCCTCAACACCAAACCATAGACCCTAAACACTAAACCATAAACCTTAAGGACTAAACGCCAAACCATAAACCTTAAGGCCTAAACCCTAAACCCCAAACACTAAACCCTAAATCCTAAACCATAGACCCTAAACCTTAAACCATAAACCCTAAAGCCTAAATTCTAAATCACAACCCCTAAACCCTAAAGCATAAACCATCACCCATAAACCCTAAACCCAAAACCCTAAGCCCAAACCCCAAAAATGAAACCCTAAACTATAAACCCGAAACCCTAAACCCTAAATCATAAACACTAAATGCTAAAGCCTAAAGCCTAAACCCTAAACCCTAAACCACAAACATTAAATCCTAACCCTAAAGTATAAATCCTAAACCCTATACCATAAACCCTCAACCCCAAACTCCAAACCCTAAACCCTAAACCCGAAACCCTACACCACAAACACTAAAGCCTAAATCCTAAACCATAAACCCTCAACCCCAAACCAAAAACCATAAATCATAAACCCTATACCCAAATCCCTACACCAAAAACACTAAAGCCTAAACCCTAAACAATAAACCCTCAATCCTAAAGCATAAACCCTAAATCATAACCACTAAACCATAAACCATAAACCCTCGACCCTAAACCCAAAACCATAAACTCCAAACCCTAAGCCCAAACCCCAAACATTAAACCCTAAACCATTAACCCTAAATCCCCTAAACTATAAACCCTAAACCACAAACCCTAAACCATAAACCATAAAGCCTAAACTTTAAACCCTAAACCCTAAACACTAAACCATAAATCCTAAACCATAAACCACAAACACTAAAGCCTAAACCCTAAACTATAAACCCTAAACACTAAATTATAAACCACAAACCCTAAAGCCCAAACAATAAAACCCTAAACCCTAAACCCTAAACACTAAACCCTAAACCCTAAAGCATAAACCCTAAACCTTAAACCCCAAACCAAAAACTATAAACTCTAAACACTAAACCCTAAATCCTAAACCACAAACACAAAAGACTAAACCATAAGCTATAAATCCTAAACCCTATTCCATAAAAACTCAACCCCAAACCACAAACCCTACACTACAAACCCTAAAGCCTAAATCCTAAACCATAAACCCTCAACCCCAAACCATAAACCCTAAAACCTAAACCCTACACCCTAAACCCTAAACAACAAACCATAAACCCTAAACCCGAAACAATAAACCCTCAACACCAAACCATAAACCCTAATCCCTATACCCTAAACCATGGACTACAAACCTAATGCCTAAACCCTAAACTCTAAACCATAAACCCTAAACTACAAACACTAAACCCTAAACCCTTAAACCCTAAA
The DNA here is from genome assembly GCF_003086295.3 of Arachis hypogaea. Lineage (NCBI taxonomy): Eukaryota > Viridiplantae > Streptophyta > Magnoliopsida > Fabales > Fabaceae > Arachis > Arachis hypogaea. The sequence goes on along the minus strand of NC_092054.1, from coordinate 69,067,675 downwards.
TCCTAAACCACAAACCCTAAACCCTAGACCCTGAAGCCTAAACCATAAACTATAAACCCTCAACCCCAAACTATAAACCCTAAAGCCAAAACCCTACACCATAAACCCTAAACCAAAAACCTAAAGCCTGAACCTTAGACCATAAAACCTCAACCCCAAACCATAAACCCTAAACCCTAAACCTTACACCCTACATCCTAAACCCTAAAGCCCAAACACTAAACCCTAAACCCTAAATACAAAAGCCTAATGCCCAAACCATAAAACCTAAACCATAAACCCTAAAACCTAATCCCTAAACCCTAACCCTAAACCCCAAACACTAAAGACTAAACAACGAACCAAAAACCCTAAAGCCTAAACCCTAAACCCTGAACACTAAACCCTAAATCCTAATCCATAGACCCTAAACCCTAAACCATAAACACTAAAACCTAAACCCTAAATCACAACCCTAAACCCTAAACCATAAACCCTCAACACTAACCCTAAAGCCTAAATCATAAACTCCAAACCTTGAGCCCAAACCCCAAACACTAACCCCTAAACCATAAGCCCTAAACTCTAAACCCATAAACCTCTAAACCCTAAACCACAAATCCTAAACCCTAAACCCTAAACCCTAAACCCTAAAGCCTAAAGCCTAAACCCCAAACCCCTAAATCCTAAACCCTAAACACTAAAGCCTAAACCATAAACCACAAATATTAAAGCCTAAACCCTAAACTCTAAACCCTAAACACAATACCATAAACTCTCAATTCTAAACCATGAGCCATAAACCCTAAACTCTAAAGCATAAACCCTAAACCCGCAACCCCAAACCATAAACCATAAACCCTATACCCTAAACCATAAACCAAAATCCCTAAAGCCTAAACCATAAACTATAAACCCTAAACCCAAAACTATAAACCCTCAACCCCAAACTATAAACCCTAAAGCCTAAACCCTACACCATAAACCCTAAACCAAAAACCCTAAAGCCTGAACCTTAGACCATGAAACCTCAACCCCAGACCATAAACCCTAAACCCTACACCCTACATCCTAAACCCTAAAGCCCAAATACTAAACCATAAACCCTAAAGCATAAACCCTAAACCCTACACCCTAAAGCCTAAACCCTAATGCCAAAACACTAAACCCTATATCCTAAAGCCTAAAGCCGAAACCACAAACCCTAAAGCTCAAACAGTAACCTCTAAACCATAAATCCTAAACCCCAAACCCTAAAGCCTAAACCTTAAACACTAAACTATAAACCATAAACCCATAAACCCTAAACCCTAAACCACAAACCCTAAACCCTAAACCCTAAAACTTAAAGCCTAAAGCCTAAATCCTAAACCTGAAAACCCTATATCCTAAACCCTAAACACTAAAGCCTAAACCATTAACCACAAACACTAAAGCCTAAACACTAAACCCTAAACCCTAAACCCTATACCATAAACCCTCATTTCCAAACCATGAACCATAAACCCTAAACCCTAAAGCATAAACCCTAAAACCAAAACCCGCAACCCCAAACCATAAACCATAAACCCAACACGCTAAACCATAAACCAAAATTCCTAAAGCCTAAACCCTAAACTATAAACCCTAAACCCTAAACTATAAACCCTAAACCCTAAACTATAAACCCTAAAGCCTAAACCCTACACCATAACCCCTAAACCAAAAACCCTAAAGCCTGAACCTTAGACCATGAAACCTCAACCCCAAACCATAAACCCTAAACCCTACACCCTACACCCTAAACCCGAAAGCCCAAACACTAAACCCTAAACCCTAAAGCATAAACCCTAAACCCTAAACCCTAATGCCCAAACACTAAAACATAAACCGTAAACCCAAAAAACTAAAGCCTAAACCCTAAACCATAAATCACAAACCCTAATGTCTAAACCATAAACTATAAACCCTAAACCCTAAACCCTAAACACCAAACCATAAACCATAAACCATAAACAATACAACCTGAACCCTAAACCACAAACCCTAAAGCCTAAACGCTAAACCATAATCACTCAGCCGCAACACATAAACCCTAAACCCTAAAGCCTAAATGCCAAACCATAAACCCTAAGGCCTAAACAACAAACCCTAAACACTAAACCCTAAATCTTAAACCCGAAACCCTAAGCACTAAACCCTAAACCCCAAACACTAAACCCTAAACCCCTAAACCATAAACCCTAAAACACAAACCCTAAACCCTAGACCCTAAAGCCTAAAGCCTAAAGCATCAACACCAAACACTAAAGCCTAAACCATAAACCCTAAAGTCTAAACCCTAAACCACAAACACTAAAACCTAAACCTTAAACTATAAACCCAAAACACTAAACCCTAAACCATAACCCTAAAGGCTAAACACTAAACCCTAAACCCATAAACACTAAACACTAAACCCTAAACCCTAAGCCTAAACCCTAAACCCTAAAGCCTAAACCCTAAACCCTAATCCCTAAACCCTAAAGCATAAAGACCGAACCATAAGCCCTAAAGCCTAAAGCCTAAACCCTAAACATTAAACCCTAAATCCTAATTCCCAGACACTAAACCCTAAACCGTAAACCCAAAAGCCTAAACCCTAAATTACAACCCTAAACCCTAAACCATAAACCCTCAACACTAACCCTAAACCCTAAATCATAAACTCCAAACCTTGAGCCCAAAACCCAAATATTAACCCATAAACCCTAAACCCAAAAACACTAAACCCATAAACCCTAAACCCTAAACCACAAACCCTAAACCCAAAACCCTAAAGTAAGAAGCCTAAAGCTTAAACCCCAAACCTTAAAGCCTAAACCCTAAACACAATAGCCTAAACCCTAAACTACAACACTAAAGCCTAAAGCCTAAACTCTAAACCCTAAACCCTATACCATGAACCCTCAACCCCAAACCATGAACCATAAACCATAGACCCTAAACCCTAAAGTATAAACCATAAACCCTAAAGCCACAACCACAAACCACAAACCCTAAACCCTAAAACCAAAACCCAAAATCCAAAACCCCCAACCCTAAAGCCTAAGCCATAAAGCCTAAACCCTAAACCACAAACACTGAAGCCTAAACCCTAAAATATAAACCCTAAACACTAAACCATAAACCCTCAACCCCAAACCATAAACCCTACACCCTACACCCTAAACCTTAAACCACAAACCATAAAGCCAAAAACCTAAACCATAAACCCTCAACACCAAAACATATACCCTAAACCCTAAACCCTAAACCTTATACCATAAACCATAAACCACAAAACCTAAAGCCTAAACCCTAAACTATAAATCCTAAACCATAAACACTCAACCCCAAACCATTAACCCTAAACACAAAACCCTGTACCCTATACCCTAAACCCTAAACCATAAACCTTCAACCCCAAACCATAAACGCTAAACAATAAACACTATACCCAAAACCCTAAACCAAAAACTCTAAAGCATAAACCCTACACCATAAACCCTCAACCCCAAACCATAAATCATAAACCCTAAATCATACACCATAAACCCTAAACCCTAAACCCTAAATCCTAAATACTAAACACTAAACCCTAAACCCTAAACTCTGAACCCGAATTACTAAATCGTCAACCCTAAACCCTAAAACCTAAACCACAAACCCTAAAGTCCAATCACTAAACCCTATACCCTAAATCCTAAATAGTAAACCTTAAACCCTAAAGCTTAAACCATAACCACAAACCCTAAAGCCTAAACCCTAAATCCTAAATCCTCAACCCCAAACCCCATACCCTAAACCCTAAACCCTACACCACAAACCTTAAAACCTAAATCCTAAACCATCAACCCTCAACCCCAAACCATAAAACCTAAATCCTAAACCCTACACCCTAAACCCTAAACAACAAACCTTAAAACCTAAACCCTAAACAATAAACCCTCAAACCCAAACCATAAGCCCTAAACCCTATACCCTAAACCATAAACCATAAATGCTAAAGCCTAAACCCTAAACTATAAACCATAAACCCTAAACCATAAACCCTCAACACCAAACTATAAACCCTAAATCCTAAACCCTGAACACTAAACCATAAATCCTAATCCCTAGACCCTAAGGCCTATACCATAAACCCTAAGCCATAAATCCTAAACCATAACCATAAACCATAAACCCTAAACCATAAACCCTCAATGCTAACCATAAACCCTAAATCATAAACTGCAAACCTTTAGCCCAAACCCCAAACACTAAACCCTAAACCCTAAACCCCTAAACCATAAACCCTAAACCACAAACCCTAAACCTAAAACCTTAAAGCCTAAAGCCAAAACCCGAAACCCTAAGCAGCAAACCCTAAAGCCTAAACCCTAAATATTAAAGCCTAAATCCTAAACCACAAACACTAAAGCCTAAACCCTAAACTCTAATCCTTACACCCTATACCATAAACCCTCAACCCCAAACCATGAAACCATAAAGCGTAAACCCAAAACCCTAAAGCAGTAACCCCAAACCATAAACCATGAACTATACACCCTAAACTATAAACCATAAACCCTCAACCCCAAATGATAAACCCTAAACCCTATACCCTATACCATAAACTCTAAACCACAAACCCTAAAGCCTAAACCTTAGACCATAAAACCTCAACCCCAAACCATAAACCCTAAGCCCAAACACTAAATCCTAAACCCTAAACCCTAAACCCTAAACCCTAAAGCCCAAACACTAAACCCTAAATCATAAAGCATAAACTCTAAACCACAAACCTTAAAGCCCAAACACTAACACCTAAACCATAAACCCTAAACCCCAAACCCTAAAGCCTAAACCCTAAACCCTAAACCATAAACCCTAAACCACAAACACTAAAGCCTAAACCCTAAACCCTCAACCCCAAACCATAAACCATAAACCCTAACCCTATACCCTAAACCTTAAACCACACACCCAAAAGCCTAAACCCTAAACTATAAACTCTCAACCCCAAACCATAAAACCTAAACATTAAACCCTAAACCACAAACCCTAAAGCATAAAGCCTAAACCCTAAACCATAACCATAAACCATAAAGCCCAAAAAATAAACCCTAAATCCAAAAACCAAAACCCAAAACACTAAACCATAAAGCCTAAATCCTAAACCACAAACACTGAAGCCTAAACCCTAAACCCTAAACCCTAAACCCTAAATCATAAACCCTAAACCCTAAACCATAAACCATAAACCCTAAACCCTAAACCATAAACCCTAAACACTAAACCCTAAACCCTAAGCCTAAAGCCTAAAGCATAAACCCTAAAACCTAAACCATAAACCCTAAACCCCAAACCCTAAAGCCTAAACACCGAACCAGAAGCCCTAAAGCCTAAACCATAAACCCTGAACACTAAACCCTAAATCTTAATACGTAGACCCTAAACCCTAAAGCCTAAACCCTAAATCACAACCCTAAACCCTAAACCATAACCCTCAACACTATCCCTAAATCCTAAATCATAAACTCCAAACCATGAGCAAAAACCCTAAACACTAACCCCTAAACCCTAAACCCTAAATCCTAAACCCTAAACCACAAACCCTAAACCTAAACACTAATGCCTGAAGCCTGAATACTAAACCCTAAACCCTAAACCCTAAACACTAAAGCCTAAACCCTAAACCACAAACACTAAAGCCTAAACCCTAAACTCAAAATCCTAAACCTTATAGCATAAACCCTAACCCCCAAACCATGAACCATAAACCATTAAGCCTAAACCCTAAAGCATAAACCCTAAACCCTAAAGCTGCAAACTCAAACCATAAACCTTGCACACTAAACCATAAAACAAAAACCCTAAAGCCTAAACCCTAAACTACCAATCCTAAACCCTAAACCCTAAACCATAAACACTCAACCCCAAACCATAAACCATAAATCCTAAACCCTACACTATAAACCCTAAACCACAAACCCTAAAGCCTGAACCTTAGACCATAAAACCTCAACCCCAAACCATAAACCCTAAACCCTACACCCTAAATCATAAACCCTAAAGCCCAAACACTAAACACTAAACCCTAATGCATAAACCCTAAACCACAAACCCTAAAGCCCAAACACTAACCTTTAAACCATAAATCCTAAACCCCAAACCCTAAAGCCTAATTCCTAAACACTAATCCTTAAACCCTAAACCACAAATACTAAAGCCTAAACCCTAAACCATAAACCCTCAACCACAAACCATAAACCCTAAACCCTAACCCTATACCCTAAACCCCAAACCCTAAACCACAAACTCGAAAGCCTAAACCCTAAAACATAAACCCTAAACCCCAAACCATAAACCATAAACCCTAAACCTACACCCTAAACCTTAAACCACAAACCCTAAAGCCTAAAGCCTAAACCCTATATCCTAACCACAAACCCTAAAGCGCAAACAATAAACCATACACCCTAAACCCTAAAGCCTAAAACCAAAACCCAAAACCCAAAACCCCCAACCCTAAAGCCTAAACCATAAAGCCTAAACCCTAAGCCACAAACATTGAAACCTAAACACTAAACTATAAACCCTAAACACTAAACCATAAACCCTCAACCCCAAACCATAAACCCTAAACCCTACATCCTAAATCCTAAACCACAAACCATAAAGCATAAACCCTAAACCATAAACCCTCAACACCAAACCATATACCCTAAACCCTAAACACTACACCTTAGACCATAAACCACAAACCCTAAAGCCTAAACCCTAAACTATAAACCATAAACCCTAAACCATAAACACTCATCAACTCCAAACCATAAACCCAAAACACTAAACCCTATACCCTATACCCTAAACCGTAAACCATAAACCTTCAATCCCGAACCATAAACCCTAAACCATAAACACTACACCCTAAACCCTAAACCACAAACTCTAAAGCCTAAACCCTAAACCATAAACCCTCAACCCCAAAACATAAACCTTAAACCCTAAACCAAAAACCATAAACCCTAAACCCTAAACCCCTAAACCCTAAATACTAAACCTAAATGCTAAACTCAGAACCATAAACCCTAAAACCTAAACCACAAACCCTAAAGCTCAAACACTAAACCCTAAAGCCTAAAACCTAAACCCTACACCATAAAGCCTAAACCTTAAACCCTAAAGCTTAAACACTAACCACAAACACTAAAGCCTAAACCCTAAACCATAAACAATCAACCCCAAACCACAAACCCTAAACCATAAACCCTACCCCATAAACCTTAAAGCCTAAATCCTAAACCCTAAACCCTCAACCCCAAACCATAAACCCTAAATCCTAAATCTTACACCATAAACCCTAAAAAACAAACCCTAAATCATAAACCCTAAACAATAAACCCTCAAACCCAAACCATAAACCCTAAACCCTATACCCTAAACGATAAACCACAAACTCTAAAGCCTAAACCCAAAAAAATAAACCCTAAACCATAAACCCTCAACCGCAAACCATAAAACCTAAACCATAAACCCTAAACACTAAACCATAAATCCTAATCCCTAGACCCTAAATCCTAAACCATAAACCCTAAAGCCTAAACCCTAAATCACAACCCTAAACCCTAAACCATAAACCCACAACACTAACCCTAAACCCTAAATCATAAACTGCAAACCTTGAGCCCAAACCCCAAACACTAAACCATAAACCCTAAATCCCTAAACCCTAAACCCTAAACCACAAACCCTAAACCCAGAACTCTAAAGCCTAAAGCCTAAACCCGAAACCAATAAACCCCAAACCCTAAAGCCTAAACACTAAACACTAAAGCATAAACCCTAAACCATAATCACTAAAGCCTAAACCCTAAACTTTAAACCCTAAACCACAAACCCAAAAGCCTAAACCCTAAACCATAAACCCTCAACGCCAAACCATAAAACCTAAACACTAAACCCTAAACTAAAAACCCTAAAGCCTAAAGCCTAAAGCCTAAACCCTAACCACAAACCCTAAAGCCCAAACAATAAACCCTAAATCCTAAACCTTAAACCCAAAAACCAAAACCCAAAACACTAAACCCGCAACCCTAAAGACTAAACCATAAAGCCTAAATCCTAAACCACAAACACTGAAGCCTAAACCCTAAACTATAAACCCTAAACACTAAACCATAAAGCCTCAACCCCAAACCATAAACCTTAAACCCTACACCTTAAACCCTGAACCACAAACCTTAAAGCCTAAACCCTCAACCCCAAACCATATACCCTAAATCCTAAACCCGACACCTTAAACCATAAACCACAAAGCCTAAAGCCTAAACCCTAAACTATAAACCCTAAACCCTAAACCATAAACACTCAACATCAAACCATAAACCCTAAACACTAAACCCTATGCCTTAAACCATAAACCACAAACCATAAACCCTAAACTATAATCCCTAAACCACAAATCATAAACCCTAAACCCTAAACACTGCACCCTAAACCCTAAACCACAAACTCTAAAGCCTAAACCCTAATCCATAAGCCCTCAACCCCAAACCATAAATCCTAAACCATAAACCCTATACCATATACCCTAAACCATACACTATAAACCCTAAATACTAAACCCTAAACCATAAACTCTAAACCTTAAACCCTAAATCATTAACCCTAAAATGTAAAACCTAAAACAGAAACCCTATCACCCAAACACTAAACCCTAAACCATAAACCCGAAACCTTAAACCCTAAACCTTAAACCCTAAAGCTTAAACCCTAACCACAAACACTATAGCCTAAACCCTAAACCATAAACCCTAAACTATGAATCCTAAACCCTAAACCACAACCCCTCAACCCCAAACCACAAACCCTAAACCCTAAACCCTACACCACAAACCCTAAAGCCTAAATCCTAAACCATAAACCCTCAACCCCAAACTATAAACCCTAAACCTTACACCCTGATGGGTGGAAATTAGATTCCAACACCTAAAACTCATCGGCAAGTGTACTGGGTCGCATCAAGTAATAATTACTCACATGAGTGAGGTCGATGCCACAGGGATTGAAGGATTGAGCAATTTTAGTTAGATGGTTAGTTTAGTTAGGCAAATAGTTGATGATTTGAGTGAATTGTAACCAACAGAAGCTAAATTACATGAAAATAAAAGGGAGAGGAAGAATTGATAGTAAATTAAAGAGCAAAAGAAGTAAAAGAGTTGAATCTTAAAGTGCAAGTAATGTAAATGACTGAAACTTAAATTGCAAGAAATGTAAAGAGCTGAAGCTTAGAATGCAAGAAATATAAATTGCTTAAGGGGTGTGGGATGCTGGGATTCAGAATTTAACAACAAAAAGTAAAGGAGATGAAGTAAGTGCAGTAGATCTAAACAGAATTGGAAAATTGCAGTGAAGAACAAAACAGAAAGTGAATTCAACTCAATTGCAAGAGCTAGTAAAGAAATTCAAGAGCTCAGATGCTCAACGAGACTAGAAAACAAGTCTAGATCTCAATTCCTTCCTTGATCCAACAGAGAACAATTTGTAGAAGAAAAGAAGATGAAAGCAGTAAAGGAAACTCAGATTAAATTCTTGGAACAATTGAGAAGAGTGGTAAAAGATGATTCTCAAACTTAGAATCAATAAAGCTCTTCAATCTCAATTTAAATTCCAAAACAGAAAGCAAAGTTAGCATAAGAAATGAAAATGAAGACAGAAAGCTAAATTCAATTTCCAATCCTTAGAATTATGCAGAAGAAACCAAAGATGAATTGCAGATCAAGGATTGAAATAGAATTCCTTCAATCTCTATCTACAATTCAAAAACAGAAAACAAGAAATGCAAAAGTAAGAACAAGGAGGAGAGAATTCAGCTCTCAATCCCAATTCCCCAGTTCAAAGCTCAAAATAAAACTCAAAATGAAAGTTCAAAAGTGAAAAATAAAGTTCAAAGTAAAGGTAAAAAGTCCTCTCTAACTCAAACTAAGTCCTATTTATACACTTTCTATTTTTGATCTTCAGAATTTGGAGTGGGCTTTTTATTTGGTGAAGAATTGGATCCAAAGTGGCAATTGAATTAAAATTGGACCATGGTGCACCTCCAAGGAACCGCTCGGTTAGCTAAACCAACTAAGCGCTCAATTTGCTTGGTCCTTGGCTCATTATGTCTCATGCATGGCTCCAGGGGAACGTTCAGTTATGTTACTTAACTGAGCGCCCCATGTCTTGGTCCCAGGCTCATTTGTTGCGTGACAAAGCCTTGGAGTAGCGCTCAGTGAACTTGTTTCACGCAGCGCCCCTTTGCTTGCATGGGTTTCCAGCTTCGAACCATAGTTGTCCCATTTTGGCCAAATTCTCTTTACAAGTAGTACTCAGTTAACAAAGGTAACTTAACTCCCTTTGCTTTGAGTAGCGATTCTTTTTGGCTCCCTGGGTGAAGCCATTTTGGCTTATTTTCTTGCAAGGCTTTGTAGCGTGCTTCCTCTTGCTAGCATGGGTTCGAAACCTGGCTGCCCCCTTCCTTGTTATTGCGCCTTGCATTTTTCCTTGGAGAGACACGGAAAAAGTTAACTTAGTTAACTGAGCGCCCTTGCTTTCCTTGGTTCCTTGTAGCGCTTAATTAAGTAAACTAACTTAACGCTATGCTTTCTTTAGTTCTTTGGTCATGCTGCGTCATGGCCTTGTTTGGTTTGGTGCTGGGCTAGTGCTCAGTTAAGTGGGTTCACTGAGCGCTATGCCCCTTGCCTCCTTGGTTGATGCACCACGCTTTTCTTTCCTTAGGTTACGCTTTCCAAAGCGTGGCCTAAGGTCCCAAGCATGCTTTATCTTCAAAAGCGTGCCGAAAATTCCTTTTTCCACTATTTCTTCACCTACAAGTAATCAAAACAACCAATCAAAGCATCACCAAATTCACAAGGTTCATAAATTATTCAAAAACCAACTAATTTTAGCTTAAACCTCATGATTTAGTGTCAAATAAAGGATGGTTGATTAATTTAACAAAACCATGCAAAACCACTTCAAATTACTTACTTCTAATGGAAGAAAGTGCATAAAACCTAATGAAACAAGTGAAAAATGCTTGAAAAGCTAGCATAAGATGACTTGTCATAACACACCAAACTTAAACCTTGCTTGTCCCCAAGCTAGCATGCATGTCCTTATTTAGCAAATAATTGAACTTGGTTCATGGGGTTTCATGTAGACAATGGTAGCTCATTTATTACTTGCTGACAGATAAGAAATGTTTCTTTAAAGGTTCATTAGAGTTGCTACTATAATGCTTTGCTTTTGCTTGATCCCTTGCTAGCTTTTTCTTTCTTTCTTTTGCTTAGAAAGCTTATTTATTAATGAAAGCTTGGTGGCAAATATTGCAGCAGCCTTTTGGCTAAATTTTGCTCAACATTTCTTCACCAAAGACACATGGCTCATAATTCCTTCCTTGGAGCATTGATGCCCAGCATCTCTTTGTATTACTAAATGCTTTGTAACTAGGTTGCTCTTGATAGTGGGCTTTCAGTTGGCAATCCCAGATCAGTTGATCTAAGTGGCCAAGTTTCAAAATACTACTCAGAACCTACTTGTCCAAGCATATCCCAGTACAAAAACACCACATGCATATGTCCTAGGGTCCAAGCTATTGGTGTCTAGCCTTATTGTTGGTTTCTTTGCCAATTCTTGGCTTTTCTCTTTCTTTTTCTTTTTCTTTCTTATTTTGCTTCATTCTCAAGGTAATTTCATTAATAAAGGACTTTATAGCAGCAAACTAATTCACACTTCAAAGAACATGTTATGATGTAGCTTTTGTTATTTGAGTTGACCATTAAATCAAATAACTACCACCACTGAATTCTCATTCTAATTTCTACAACATTGGTCAATCACTTTCTTGTTTCAAACATTTCTCTTTTATTTTTGCAGAAGGGAAATAAAACAAAATTCAAGCTAATGATGGATGACAAGTGCAATATGCAGGCTAGCATTCTTAGCAAACATCTCCACTTGCATTTAATTGAACACTTCAGCAAGACATATAGGAATTTCTAGATTAAAAATGCTTCACAGCAACAAGGATTAAGTGTCAATACAACCTGTTAGGAGTGTCTCTCAGCTTTTCCTCCTGTCATCATTATTTCTATCTGTTGCTCCTCCTTTGGATGATGATGCAGTCATGCCGATCCCTCTCACAGATTGAATGTTTTCCTGTATAATCCTTAGAAGTTGATTGTTTCTCAAGCCCTTAGGCAACTGATTAGTGTTCAAGAATTATTTGTGAGCTTTTAGACTTACTTTGGTGTGTGAACACCAAACTTAGTCCTTTGCCAATGTTTCTCATGCATCAAATTAACCATATGTGAAACCCTTTTGTCTTTGCTGAAGATTATAAACTAAAACTAATGGTTCAATGGTTTATATGATTGCTTGGTGCTATCAACTCTTTATGCAGAAGGTGAGAATGTGTTTTTAAATGATATTTTTGGTGGAACACCAAACTTAGCATCCTTTACTCTTCCTTAAATTGTTTTGATGTGCAACACCAAACTTAGCTCCTTGCAATACAGACAAAACCACTCACCTTTTTTTTAAATTGCTTATGAAAAGAAAACTACCTCAGGTTGGGTTGCCTCCCAACAAGCGCTTCTTTATTGTCACTAGCTTGACATTCTTCATTCTTTGATCATGGAAGTTGAAAATCATGTTGTCTTAGATTTTCTCCTCTTACTGTGAGCTTTCTTCCCTCTATCTCCTCTTGTGAAACTTCTCTGTGGTGCTTTTATTGGATAATGGCTTCTTTTTCCATAGTCTTCTCACTTTCCTCTATGATTGCTTTCCACTTCTCCCACTTTGTAGCTTTTTCGTTGTCTCTTGAGTTATCTTCAGTGGCCCTGGGGAGGGTATTTGCCCTCTTCTCACTCAATTCTGAAATGTATTTAGCCATTTGTCCTAGTTTTCCTTCAAGGTTTCTGAGTGCTGCTTTTTGGCATTTGTTTGACAAGGTTTGATCATCCATGAGCTTCTCCATTATTATCTCTAGGTTAGAGATTTGTTGAGAGCACATAATTGGTTGTGGTTGTGTGGACTGGGATGGTTGATGAAAGTTGTTTTGGGAAAACTGTAAAGTGTAATAGGGTTAGAGATTAGTGTGTTGTGGTAGTGTGTAGTGGGTGTTGTTAGTAAGGTTGTGGTTGTGCTTGTTTGTGATGCTGGGGCTGTTATAGTTGAGGTTCCTTGGTCCTTGATTTTGGTGCTCACCCCACCTCAAGTTAGAATGAGTCCTCCAGGGTGGGTTGTACACATCACCATGAGAGTTGTGTTGGAGCAATCTTGAGGTGTTATTTAGAGAGTGTACTTGCTTAGGGATTCGTTGCTCATAGTTGTATGCCACAAAACTTTTTTCAGATTGATTCCATTTATGTGAGGTTTAAGATTGGCTTTGTGCATTTACTACAGCAATTTGCAGCTCATTGATTTTCCTGACCATCAGCTCCATTTGTTGCTGAAGTTGTTAGTGCATCTGCTTGTTTTGGGTCATGATTGCATTTACCCCTTTAAGTTCCATCACTTCCTTCTTTTGTGTGAATGGTTGCACTTCTACTTCTAGCTTACTGATTTTCTGGGGTGGGTTGAACTTGGCTAGGAATTTTACTCACTAGATCCTCCCAGCTAGTGACGCTTCCTAGTGGGAAGGCTTCAAGCCATTGAGCAGCTTCGTCCCTTAATGAAAATGGGAACATCAACAATTTGCATCTGTCTGGATGTACCCCATTGGACTTCACTGTGTCACAGATCCTCAAGAAAGTAGATAAATGCTGATTTGGATCTTCTAGCGGACCTCCTCCATAGGAGCAGTTGTTTTGTACTAGGGTGATGAGCTGGGTCTTCGATTCAAAGTTGTTTGCATTGACATTCGGGGTAAGGATGCTACTCTTGCAGTGCTTTGGATTAGGAGTAGTATAAGTGGTCAACACCCTCCTTGCAAGTTGAGCATTATTGGTTACTTCTTCCTTATCCTCCATGACCTGCACAATCACAAACAATCCAAATGGAAATTGGATATTCTCATGCCAGATTGTAGTTAGAAGGTTAGTTGACACAATGTGTCAAATAGTTAATAGGCTTAAAAGAGAAACAGAGGAAAATTGCTTCTGTTGTACGAAACAACAAGAAACACTCAAGCATAGAACCAGAGAACAATTCACTTTACCGATAGAGCAAAGTCAGTGTTAGCTTAAGAAAAAATTCAAACAGTTAATGTGCTTGTTAAAAACAAAGAAAGTAAAACAAATAAAGAAAAAGTGCTTAATCTAGACCACCACCTTACTTAATCATTGTCAACCTAATCAATCCCTGGCAACGGCGCAAAAAACTTGATGGGTGAAAATTAGATTCCAACACCTAAAACTCACCGACAAGTGTACCGGGTCGCATCAAGTAGTAATTACTCACATGAGTGAGGTCGATCCCACATGGACTGAAGGATTGAGTAATTTTAGTTAGGTGGTTAGTTTAGTTAAGCAAATCGTTGATGATTTGAGTGAATTGTAACCAACAGAAGCTAAATTGCATGAAAATAAAAGGGAGAGGGAGAATTGACAGTAAATTAAAGAGCAGAAGAAGTAAACGAGCTGAATCTTAAAGTGCAAGTAATATAAATGACTGAATCTTAAATTGAAAGAAATGTAAATAGCTGAAGCTTAGAGTGCAAGAAATGTAAATTGCTTGAATAATAAAGGGGTGTGGGATGCTGGGATTCAGAATTTAACAACAAAAAGTAAAGGACATTAAGTAAGTGCAGTAGATCTAAATAGAATTGGAAAATTTTAGTGAAGAACAAAATAGAAAGTGAATTCAACTCAATTGCAAGAGCTACGAAAGAAATTCAAGAGCTCAGAGGCTCAATGAGACTAGAAAAGAAGTCCAGATCTCAGTTCCTTCCTTCATCCAACAAAGAACAATTTGTAGAAGAAAAGAAGATGAAAGCAGTAAAGGAAACTCAGATTAAATTCTTGGAACAATTGAGAAGAGAGGTAAAAGATGATTCTCAAACTTAGAATCAATGAAGCTCTTCAATCTCAATTGTTATTGCGCCTTGCATTTTTTCTTGGGGAGGCGCAAAAAAGTTAACTTAGTTAACTGAGCACCCTTGCTTTCCTTGGTTCCTTATAGCGCTCAGTTAGGTAAACTAACTTAACGCTATGCTTTCTTTGGTTCTTTGGTCATGCTGCGCCATGGCCTTGTTTGGTTTGGTGCTAGGCTAGCGCTCAATTAAGTGGGTTCACTGAGCGCTATGCCCCTTGCCTCCTTGGTTGATGCACCACGCTTTTCTTTCCTTAGGACACGTTTTCCAAAGCGTGGCCTAAGGTTCCAAGCGTGCTTTATCTTCAAAAGCAAGCCGAAAATTCTTTTTTCCACCATTTCTTCACCTACAAGTAATCAAAACAACCAATCAAAGCATCACCAAATTCACAAGGTTCATAAATTATTCAAAAACCAACTAATTTTAGCTTAAACATCTTGATTTAGTGTCAAATAAAGGATGGTTGATTGATTTAACAAAACCATGCAAAACCACTTCAAATTACTTACTTCTAATGCAAGAAAGTGCATAAAACCTAATGAAACAAGTGAAAAATGCTTGAAAAGCTAGTATAAGATGACTTGTCATCACACCCTACACCCTAAACCCTAAACCACAAACCCTAAAACCTAAACCCTAAACAATAAACCCTCAAACCCAAACCACAAACCCTAAAGCCTAAACCTTAAACTATAAACCATAAACCATAAACCATAAACACTCATCAACTCCAAACCATAAACCCAAAACACTAAACCCTATACCCTATACCCTAAACCGTAAACCATAAACCTTCAATCCCGAACCATAAACCCTAAACCATAAACACTACACCCTAAACCCTAAACCACAAACTCTAAGGCCTAAACCCTCAACCCCAAAACATAAACCCTAAACCCTAAACCAAAAACCATAAACCCTAAACCCTAAACCCCTAAACCCTAAATACTAAACCTAAACGCTAAACTCAGAACCCTAAACCCTAAAACCTAAACCACAAACCCTAAAGCCCAAACACTAAACCCTAAAGCCTAAAACCTAAACCCTAAACCATAAAGCCTAAACCTTAAACCCTAAAGCTTAAACACTAACCACAAACACTAAAGCCTAAACCCTAAACCATAAACACTCAACCCCAAACCACAAACCCTAAACCCTACCCCAAAAACCATAAAGCCTAAATCCTAAACCATAAACCCTCAACCCCAAACCATAAACCCTAAATCCTAAATCTTACACCATAAAACCTAAAAAACAAACCCTAAAACTTAAACCCTAAACAATAAACCCTCAAACCTAAACCATAAACCCTAAACCCTATACCCTAAACGATAAACCACAAACTCTAAAGCCTAAACCCTAAACAATAAACCCTAAACCATAAACCCTCAACTGCAAACCATAAAACCTAAACCATAAACCCTAAACACTAAACCATAAATCCTAATCCCTAGACCCTAAACCCTAAACCATAAACCCTAAACCCTAAACCCTAAATCACAACCCTAAACCCTAAACCATAAACCTACAACACTAACCCTAAGCCCTAAATCATAAACTGCAAACCTTGAGCCCAAACCCCAAACACTAAACCATAAACCATAAATCCCTAAACCCTAAACCCTAAACCACAAACCCTAAACCCAGAACTCTAAAGCCTAAAGCCTAAACCCGAAACCAATAAATCCCAAACCCTAAAGCCTAAACACTAAACACTAAAGCATAAACCCTAAACCATAATCACTAAAGCCTAAACCCTAAACTCTAAACCCTAAACCACAAACCCGAAAGCCTAAACCCTAAACCATAAACCCTCAACGCCAAACCATAAAACCTAAACACTAAACCCTAAACTAAAAACCCTAAAGCCTAAAGCCTAAAGCCTAAACCCTAACCACAAACCCTAAAGCCCAAACAATAAACCCTAAACCCTAAACCTTAAACCCTAAAACCAAAACCCAAAACACTAAACCCGCAACCCTAAAGACTAAACCATAAACCTAAATCCTAAACCACAAACACTGAAGCCTAAACCCTAAACTATAAACCCTAAACACTAAACCATAAAGCCTTAACCCAAACCATAAACCTTAAACCCTACACCTTAAACCCTGAACCACAAACCTTAAAGCCTAAACCCTCAACCCCAAACCATATACCCTAAATCCTAAACCCGACACCTTAAACCATAAACCACAAAGCCTAAAGCCTAAACCCTAAACTAAAACCCTAAACCCTAAACCATAAACACTCAACATCAAACCATAAACCTAAACACTAAACCCTATGGCTTAAACTATAAACCACAAACCATAAACCCTAAACTATAATCCCTAAACCACAAATCATAAACCCTAAACCCTAAACACTGCACCCTAAACCCTAAACCACAAACTCTAAAGCCTAAACCCTAAACCATAAGCCCTCAACCCAAACCATAAATCCTAAACCATAAACCATATACCATAAACCCTAAACCATACACTATAACCCTAAATACTAAACCCTAAACCATAAACTCTAAACTTAAACCCTAAATCATTAACCCTAAAATGTAAAACCTAAAACAGAAACCCTATCACCCAAACACTAAACCCTAAACCTAAACCTGAAACCTTAAACCCTAAACCTTAAACCCTAAAGCTTAAACCCTAACCACAACATATAGCCTAAACACTAAACCATAAACCCTAAACTATAAATCCTAAACCCTAAACACAACCCTCAACCCCAAACCACAAACCCTAAACATAAACTCTACACCACAAACCCTAAAGCCTAGATCTAACCATAAACCCTCAACCCCAAACCATAAACCCTAAACCTTACACCCTGATGGGTGGAAATTAGATTCCAACACCTAAAACTCATCGGCAAGTGTACTGGGTCGCATCAAGTAATAATTACTCACATGAGTGAGGTCGATCCCACAGGGATTGAAGGATTGAGCAATTTTAGTTAGATGGTTAGTTTAGTTAGGCAAATAGTTGATGATTTGAGTGAATTGTAACCAACAGAAGCTAAATTTCATGAAAATAAAAGGGAGAGGAAGAATTGATAGTAAATTAAAGAGCAAAAGAAGTAAAAGAGTTGAATCTTAAAGTGCAAGTAATGTAAATGACTGAAACTTAAATTGAAAGAAATGTAAATAGCTGAAGCTTAGAGTGCAAGAAATGTAAATTGCTTGAATAATAAAGGGGTGTGGGATGCTGGGATTCAGAATTTAAGAACAAAAAGTAAAGGACATTAAGTAAGCGCAGTAGATCTAAATAGAATTGGAAAATTTTAGTGAAGAACGAAACAGAAAGTAAATTCAACTCAATTGCAAGAGCTACGAAAGAAATTCAAGAGCTCAGAGGCTCAATGAGACTAGAAAAGAAGTCCAGATCTCAATTCCTTCCTTCATCCAACAGAAAACAATTTGTAGAAGAAAAGAAGATGAAAGCAGTAAAGGAAACTCAGATTAAATTCTTGGAACAATGAGAAGAGAGGTAAAAGATGATTCTCAAACTTAGAATCAATGAAGCTCTTCAATCTCAATTGTTATTGCGCCTTGCATTTTTTCTTGGGGAGGCGCAAAAAAGTTAACTTAGTTAACTGAGCGCCCTTGCTTTCCTTGGTTCCTTATAGCGCTCAGTTAGGTAACTAACTTAACGCTATGCTTTCTTTGGTTCTTTGGTCATGTTGCGCCATGGCCTTGTTTGGTTTGGTGCTAGGCTAGCGCTCAATTAAGTGGGTTCACTGAGCGCTATGCCCCTTGCCTCCTTGGTTGATGCACCATGCTTTGTTTCCTTAGGTCACGCTTTCCAAAGCGTGGCCTAAGGTTCCAAGCGTGCTTTATCTTCAAAAGCAAGCCGAAAATTCTTTTTTCCACCATTTCTTCACCTACAAGTAATCAAAACAACCAATCAAAGCATCACCAAATTCACAAGGTTCATAAATTATTCAAAAACCAACTAATTTTAACTTAAACCTCTTGATTTAGTGTCAAATAAAGTATGGTTGATTGATTTAACAAAACCATGCAAAACCACTTCAAATTACTTACTTCTAATGCAAGAAAGTGCATAAAACCTAATGAAACAAGTGAAAAATGTTGAAAAGCTGTATAAGATGACTTGTCATCACACCCTAACCCTAAACCCTAAACAACAAACCCTAAAACCTAAACCTAAACAATAAACCCTCAAACCCAAACCATAACTCTAAACCCTATATCCTAAAGCATAAACCACAAACCTAAAGCCGAAACCCTAAACTATAACCCACCATAAACCCTAAGCCTAAACCCTACACCCTAAACCCTAAACCCAAACCTTAAAGCTAACCCTAAACCATAATCCCTTAGCCCCAAAACATCAACCCTAATCCCTAAGCCTAAATGGATAACCATAAACCTAAGGCCTAAACCCCAAACCCTAAACATTAAACCCTAAATCCTAAACCCTAGACCCTAAACCCTAAACCCAAACTATAATCTAAACCACAAACCTAAGCCCAACACTAAACCCTAAAGCCAAAATCATAAACCACAAAAACCCCTAAAGCCTAAACCCTAAAACCACAAAGACTAAAGCCTAAAACCCAACATAAACTAAATACAACCCTAAACAAAAACCTTAAAGCCCTAAACAACCTAAAC